>NC_057746.1:30345548-30369534 GCF_004010195.1 Chiloscyllium plagiosum | reverse complement strand
ATCTGATGTTAACACATTCCGAGCATGTAAGAGACTTAAATATACGCTCTGGTTAGTTGTAGGTTAGATTAGTAGATAGTTGAGTTTTGTTTGTTTGTTGTTTTTTTTTCTTTTCGTTTTCTTTTGTTGTTTTGTTTTTTTTTGTCAAATTTTGGCTATTGTATATTTGAGCTAATTGTATATCAATGTTTATATCTGAGAGTTTTGTTTATTTTTGTAAACTTGTAAAAATGTTAAATTTCTAATAAAAATATCTATTAAAAAAAAAATTGAAGGACTGACGGGTTGACCACCATGGGAGGCGAAGGAAGGAAAAATAAGACTCCTGGATAAAAGGATAGAGAAGTCCCGGAAAACATCCCTCCGGAAAGTCCTTTGGGATAAATGTTGAAAAATTGAAACATAATTCTTGTACAAGGGAAAAGGATCAAAAGACTATGCTAAAATATTGTTTTGTTTGGACCAAACAGAGTATTCATCCGCCATCGGCCTTTTGGCCAAGTGTGGGTTGGACAAGGATTGGGTCTGTCAATTTTTGAACAAATACATTAATGAAAAACAGCCTTTCTGTCAGGAGAGGTCTGACTACACCTCCCGTTGGAAAGGCAATCGGGATACCCGACTATATCGTATGAAAACTATGGTGGGGGGGGGAAGAGGAAGAGTCCCCTTTGGCAACCTCTCCCCCATGGGATGTTCTCGATCACTTACCCCCGCCATATGACCCCCCCCAAAACGGCCCAGATAATCTTCGGCCAGAAGATTGCGGGATGGAAGTGACGGCTCGTGTCAAACAAGGGGAAGGGGGGAATGACGGCCAATCGAATATCCCAAATTTGAAATTAGTGAAGGAAATAAAGCAATGTGAGAAGGATATTGAGAATCTCCCTTTCCCGAACACAAAGAAATATGTGCTCGAGGCTCAGAGTTACCCGCTGAGGGAGGTCCCTATAGGAATGGGCGAAATTGGCTTTGTGAGCGCCCCCTGACGAGTGGAGAGGTTAGGACCTTTAAGAAGGAAATGAAATCTCTTATTGAAGACCCTGTTGGTCTTTCCGAACAGGTGGATCAATTTCTAGGCCCCAGTCTATATACTTGGACTGAGATAATGTCCATTTTAAACATCCTCTTTACGGGAGAAGAGCGAGGGCTGATTAGAGGGGTAGCTATGCGGTTGTGGGAATGAGAAAATCCCCCCAGGGCGGGAGTGATACTGGCAGAACAGAAGTTTCCCAATACAGACCCAGACTGGAGGAACAACGATGCAGATGACCGAACCCAGATGAAGGACCTCGAAGACAAGGAATTAGAGAGGCAGTCCCTAAATCCCAGAATTTAACAAAAGCATTTGAGGTCCGGCAAGAGAAAGACGAGACTCCCTGAGCATTTTTACAAAGACTATGGGACTCAATGAAGAAGTATTCAGGTATGAATCCTGAGGATTCAGTAGCACAGGGCCTCCTCAAAATTCATTTTGTGACTTAGGCATGGCCGGATATCCAAAAGAAAATAGAGGGATGGAGTGTGAAATCATTGGATGAATTATTAAGAGAGGTACAGAAAGTGTTTGTAAAGAGAGAGGATGAGAAGCAAAAACAGAAGGCGAAAATGATGGTAGCCACGGTTGATAAGGTAGTCAAGAAAAGAGTGGAACCGGTAGTAGGTAACTGGAGTGATGGCTAGAGGCATGTTGAAAATAGAGGTTGGGGAAGAAAACGAGGAGGACCCGTTAGGGGGGTCCAGTCGACAGGGACAAGGATCAAGGTGGAAATCCCCACAGGTTCCCCGGGATGTTACTACTGTGGAAGGACAGGTCACTTTAAGCAGGAATGTCCGGATCTGAAAAGGGAAGAGAGGGTGATACCGCTTATGAATTTTGATGAAGAGTAGGTGCGTCAGGGGTTCCTGCCCCCAGAGACCCACCGGGAACCCTTGATAAATTTAAAGGTGGGACCTCATAAAGAGGATACAGTTTTCTTAGTAGATACGGGGGCAGCATGATTATCCTTGAATTTTATACCCAAAGGAGTACAAATTACAAAACAACAGATAATGGTGTCTGGAGTGAAGGGGGAAGGATTTACAGTCCCTGTGTTTGAACCTATGACAATCGAAAGTGACGAAGGAAAAATTGAGGGACAATTGTTATACATTTAGGACATAGGAAGTAGTTTGTTAGGAAGAGACTTAATTATACTATTAGGACTAGGAATCTACGACAACTAATAGTAAGAATGGTCCTTTTGACCAAGGAATAAGAAAAACAAATAGATCCTACGGTATGGGCACGGGAAGGCAATCGAGGGGGATTGCAGATTCCCCCTTTACAGATCAGCTTGAAACAGGTGGGGGAGATGGTATGTGAGAGAAAATACCTAATTTCAACCAAACGAAGAAGGGGGTTACAACCTGTGATTGAGGGGTTAATTAGGGATGGCCTGCTGGAACCCTGCATGTCCCCCTATAATACCCCCATTTTGCCAGTAAAAAAACCCAGATGGTACCTATCATCTGGTACAAGACTTAAGGGCGCTTATCAGGATAGTACAGACTCGACACCCGGTTGTCCCTAATCCTTATACCCTCTTGAATAAAATCCCACACGACCACAAGTGGTTCCATGTGGTGGACCTAAAGGACGTCTTTTGGGCATGCCCCCGGCAGAAGAAAGCAGAAACATGTTCGCCTTCAAGTGGGAAGACCCAAGAACGGGGCAGAAACAGCAATATAGATGGACAGTGCTTCCTCAGAGATTCACTGAGTCCCCGAACTTGGTTGGCCAGGTTTTAGAACAAATTTTGCAAAAGTTTATAAGTCCCCAAGGGACATATTTGCTGCAATATGTAGATGGCCTACTGGTCACGGGAGAAGATGAGAAGGGAACAACGGAAGCGACTAACTAATTGCTAAATTTTCAAGGACAACAGGGATTGATGGTCTCGAGGAACAAATTACAATATGTAGAAAGGGAAGTAAAATACTTAGGACACCTGGTCAGTGAAGGAAAAAGGAAAATAAGTCCTGAAAGGATTGAAGGGATAGTGGGAATGCCACTCCCTTGGACTAAACGGAAATTTCTGGGGCTAACGGGATACTGTAGATTATGGATCAAGTCGTACGCCCAAAAGACAAAGAGATTATACCTGAAATTGCTGGAAGACGAACCACAGCTGTTAAAGTGGACAGAGGAAGAAAAAGAATTAGTGGAAGGATTAAAGAAAGGTTTGATCCATGCCCCTGTCCTTGCGTTGCCTTCCCTAGATAAGTCCTTTCACTTGTTTGCCACCATTGATAAGGGAGCAGCCCTTGGAGTCCTGACCCAGAAATGGACAAGGATGAAACAGCCGGTAGCATTCTTGTCTAAAATATTAGATCCAGTTTCTAGAGGGTGGCCCGAGTGTGTGCAGGCAGTAGCAGCAACTGCACTACTGGTGGAAGAAAGTCAAAATCTCACATTCGGCAGGGCATTGACAGTAAGCACCCTGCATCAAGTACGGGCCATACTGAACCAGAAGGCAGGGTGGTGGCTTACGGACTCTAGAATGTTAAAATACAAAGCAATTTTAATAGAGAAGGATGACCTTACATTGATCACAGACACTTGTCTGAATCCAGCTACTTTTGTCTGGAGAGGGGAGGAGGTAGCTCCCTCGGACCCAGAACACGACTGCCTTGACATCATAGAATAAAGTAAGAATGGACCTTAAGGACATCTCTCTCCACGCAGAGGCCAGACTGTTTGTGGATGGGTCCTCCAGAGTAATTGAAGGTAAAAGACACAACGGATATGTGGTAGTGGATGGAACGGAGGGGAGTGTAGTCAAAGCTAGTAGGCTGCCCAATGACTGGTCGGCACAGACTTGCGAACTCTATGCGCTAGAAGGTGCTCTTAAGGCCCTGGAGGGGAAGGAAGGAACTGTCTACACAGATTCTAAGTATGCCTTTGGGGTGGCACACACATTCAGGAAAATATGGCAGGAGAGAGGACTGGTAAACAGTAAAGGTAAAGAACTGGCTCATGAGGCTTTAGTTCAGCAAGTATTGGAATCCCTTTTGCTGCCAAAGGAGATAGCCATAGTCCACATTAATGGTCATCAGAGGGGAGATGATCCCGAAATAAGGGGAAATAGATTGGCAGATGAAGTCGCTAAGGAGGCAGCTCTGAACACACAGGTCACCCCGATATTTACCTCGGTCCCGATAATACAGGAAACTGCGGGGAGACCGCTATTTAGTGCTAGGGAAGAGAAGGAGTTGGAGAAACTAGGGGCTACGAAAACGGTAGAAGGGAAATGGGTGCTACCCGATAGTCGGGAAATGTTATCTAGGATGCTGATGCAAGAAATCATGACTGTCCTAATCAGGGGAGTCATTGGGGAGTGCAGGCAATGTGTGATTTGGTTCTTAGGAAATATGGATGGAAAGGGATATACACGATTGCCAAACAGATATGTGAAGACTGTCTAACATGTAAGAAGATAAATAAGAAGGTACAAAGGAAACAGGTCCCAGGTGAGAGAGACCCTGGGCTAAGACCATTCCAGAGCATACGGGTGGATTACGCTGAATTGCCCCGGGTAGGAAGGCTAAAATATATGTTATTTATAGTAGACCATTTATCCGTTTGGGTGGAAGCATACCCCCTGGCCGCAGCAACAGCAAGTGGGGTGTCTAGGATCATTCTTGAGCAGATCGTTCCCTGGTATGGAATAGTGGAGCGTAGAGACTCAGACCAGGGAAGCCACTTCACCTCTAAGGTGCTCCACAGAATAATGCAAAGTTTGGAATTCTCCTGGGATTTTCACACCTCCTGGCACCCTCCGTCTTCAGGGAGGGTCGAGAGGATGAACCAAACTCTTAAAAGACAGTTGTCCAAACTGGTATTAGAGACCAGACTCCCCTGGACCCGATGTTTGCCGATAACACTCCTATGAGTGCGAACGACTCCAAGGAAAGATTTGGGTCTGTCCTCTTATGAAATATTATTTGGGCTACCATACTTGTGAACGACAGGGGGAACCGCCGATCCCCGAGACTAAGGACTTGTTCTTAAGAAAGTATATACTGGGCCTGTCCTCCTCTTTGTCTTTTCTCAGGAGACAGGGTTTACTCGCACAGACTCCGTTCATCCAATCCAGCCGGGAGATTGGGTCCTTGTGAAGTCAGGGACAGTGTCTAAATTACAATTGGATTAGGAAGGGCCGTACCAGGCTCTTTTGACTACCGAAATGGTGATAAGGATAGCGGAAAAAAGTTGGACTCACTACACCAGAGTTAAGGGACCAGTGGAGTCTCCAGTTGAGAAAGAAGTCTGGACAGCCGAATCAACGAAAGAACCATTGAAACTCAGACTAAAAAGACTTTGTGTGATTGATTATTCGGTGGCGACGCGAGCGCGGGATAATTTCTATAAGATTGTATATTAAGTCTCTCGGTGCTTCAGCACTGTTTTTGGAATGAGGTGGATATTTAGATGTATGATCTTAGCTCTCCTAGTCTTAGGATTTCACTGAACCTTGGTGTGGTCCTCTTATTTGGTAGTAACAGTCCCTGAGAGTGCTAATCCGCAAGTAATAGATACCGATGCCTACAGCCTAGTTGATTGTGGAAATGTAGAAAATCAGAGGCAGTACAGCTACTCAAAGGTACATCTTAAGTCCTATGGGGATGGCATTGGGGGTGGTATTTGGATAAATCCACTCGTCACAGTACACCGGGGCCCCTTCTGGTCAGCTCGAGTGTCCCGATAAGAAGTGTAACCTAATATACTTAGCGATAAAGAAAACCACATGGCACAAAGAGGTTCTGGGAGGAGACACCTATCAGGTCCAAGTAAATGAAATATTTGGGATAGAGATGAAAGCAAATGGGAAGGATTTCTCGGGTCGTTGTTTCCGCATACAGGTGGGCAAAGGGAAGTGGCCAGTCGAAGTGAATACAAAGACCACTCAGATGCCACAGGTATATCCTTTCGCTCATTCCAACGACACTAAGGTGGTAAAAATTATAGAGGTGAAGGACTTAAAAGAGACCATCGAAATAGAAACTGGCTACAGGGATACAAATACCTGGCTTGAATGGGTAAAGTCTGAACAAACGCAATTGCTATGCATGTGCCTCCGATAGGCCAGTGGCTCGGATGGCAGTGAGACAAGAAGGGCATGGAATGTATGATAACCCTGTATCAGGATAAGACTGCATAGAATAATGGGAATTGTACTTCCCTATCCCTAATGTTCCCTCTCTTGGAGAAGAAAAATTGAAAAATCCCGCCCACGTTTTTGGCCACTGTCGGAAATCACACATTGTGTGTTAGCAGACAAGGTCTAAATCAGTTCAGGGACTTGGGGAGCTGAAGTCATGTATCGAAATTGAAAATGTGACCGGAACTGACAAGGGAGGGAACTACTCAGCGCTGCAGGTTCCCCGAGCAATCTGTGGTGGTACTGAGACGCATCCTACCTCCAGTTTGGGAGGCATATGTGCAATTGTACAATTGGCAATCCCATTCACCTTGGCATTTGAAAAGGAAAGGATTGTGATCAAAAGGAGTCGGAGTAAAAGATCATTATTGGATCATTATTTGATGATCAGATATATCTAGACTCTGCAGGAGTTCCTAGAGGGGTGCCGGATGAGTTCAAGGCTTGCAACCAGATTGCAGCAGGCTTTGAGTCGGCTCTCTTCTGGTGGGTAACGGTCAACAAGAATGTGGATTAGATAAACTATATTTTCTATAATCAGCAGAGGTTCATTAACTACACTAGGGATGCAGTCAAAGGTGTAGCAGAGCAGCTCGATGCAACCAGCAGAGTAGCTTGGGAGAACAGAATGGCCTTAGACATGATCCTAGCCGAGAAAGGGGGCGTGTACGTGATGTTAGGGGGAGCTGTTGTACCCTTATAAAAATAACACAGCGCCCGATGGGTCAATCACTCGAGCCCTGCGGGGGTTGACTACCTTAGCAGAGGAGCTGGCTGAGAATTCAGGGGTAGACACATCGCTCACTGGGTGGCTGGATTCATGGTTTGGGAAATGGAAAGGTATAGAACATAGAACATTACAGCGCAGCACAGGTCCTTCGGCCCTCGATGTTGCGCCGCCCTGTCATACTAATCTGAAGCCCATCCCACCTACACTATTCCATGTACGTCCATATGCCTGTCCAATGATGACTTAAATGCACTTAAACTTGGCGAATCAATTACCGTTGCAGGCAATGCATTCCATACCCTTACTACTCTCTGAGTAAAGAAACTACCTCTGACATCTGTCTTATACCTATCTCCACTCACTTTAAAGTTGTGTCCCCTCGTGTTTGCCGTTCCCATACTTGGAAAAGGCTCTCCCTGTCCACTCTATCTAACCCTCTGATTATCTTCTAAGTCTCTATTAAGTCACCTCTCAACCTTCTTCTCTCTAACAAGAACAGCCTCAAGGCCCTCAGTCTTTCCTCGTAAGACATTCCTTCCATACCAGTGCTCTCCATACTCATCTTCTTGATAGTGGTTACTAGAGTACTAATAGCTATAGGATGTTGCATCGTACCTTGTGCACGGGGACTAACCCAGCAGCTGATTGAAACAGCCCTGACTAAACAAATGCCCCTAACAGATAGTCAGCAAGAGGAACTCTACCTGTTGAACAATGAGGGATGAGTGACCTTGAAGAGGTTCCCAAGATAGATGAAGTCTCAGGGATGCTGCTGACAAACTTGGATGTGACATATGGGGGACATGCAGAAGACAACAAATATTAGCCATAAAGAAGAGGGGGAATTGTGGAAAATGTGTGGAAGTGTTGCTTCTGCAGAAGTCACATATTCAGAAGTCATAAGACTCAGTATTGCTTCAGCAGAAATCATAAGCCTCAGCTATTGATGTGGGAGGGCACAGACGGATGTGGTAAAACGGTTAGACTAGCAGCTGCAATTGTCATGTACGAGGAACTGGATAGGATAAAAGTAACCAACTAAGGTAAGAAATAAACATGGGTCGGGGGTCGAGTAATAGGAGAAGTAAACAGAGGCGGAGTAAAGCTAGTAAAAGGGGAAGTACCGAGAGACTCACAGAGACTGTATAAAAATGCACTGATATTGTTCAGCGGTGTGCCTACTTTTTGGACACCAGCTCTTGCAAGAACGTATGAATAAAGACTGCTTTGGAATTGGACTCGGACTAAAATTATTTGGCAGTGAGCTTCGTTTCTCACACAGTGAATATTTTGTTGGAAGAAGAGATGACCAGAGGTGGTGAACAACTTTAGAAGATTTCTATTCATATCAGCAGAAATCTCACACATCACTAAACTGGCTCAAAGTTGGAGAAGGACTTTCCAAAATGGTGTAGGAAGAGGTTGTGGAGTTATTTGAAAGAAAAGGAGAAGAGCGAACAATGGAGTATTTGGAAAGATTGGTACAAAGTGAGTTTATGGAATCAGCTGAAGATGAGGTGGAGGTTGAAATCTGCCTTGATGCTCATGAAAATAACAAAAATCATGAGAGCATCAAAAGTATCTACAGATTTATTGCTTAAATACAATCCATCTCTCAAGCATAGCATTTGAGTCAAAAGGCCCACAGAAAGTGCTTTGTTCGAATGCAGAAATTTATAGAAATTAAAGAACAAAGTATCTCAGCTTCCCATAATGATAATAAAAACCAAGCTAGCTGCAAAACCACAAGAACAATCAGAAAGATGCCTCTTCCCTGCCACCATCTCGCTCCCAGCTTTCCCCTCCCTCCCAGACTCCATCTCCTAGGACTCCAATTGTTAGATTTTTTTAAATTTCAAAAATATACTTTATTCATATTTTGATGATCTGTACAATTGGTCATGCCATACATATGTAAACATTCCATTTCTTTGCATACAGAGACAGAGTAATCATTCCTATATACAGTTCTGTACGATTACTATCCACATATTTAGCTGGGGGGGTCAGCGGAGCCCCCTTACTGCGTCGGCCCCCTGTGCTTAGGCAGGCAGATGTTACACGGCGGTCTTTCCCCACCGTGCCTTGGCGGCAGCAGCCCCGACCTTCAGCGCGTCCCTCAACACATTGTCCTGGACCTTGAAAAGTGCCAGTCTGCAACACTCAGTGGGGGTCAACTCCTTCAGCTGGAAGATCAACAGGTTTCGGACCGCCCAGAGAGCGTCCTTCACCGAGGCACAGTTGATGTTCGGCTCGGTGCGTGCCGGGGAACAGACCGTAGAGCACGGAGTCCCGCGTCACGGCGCTGCTTGGGACAAACCTCAAAAAACACATTTCAGAAGGAGTTGTGTGACAGTCTCGTCCCCCCCGCAGCCGCTTCGAGGGCAGCGTGCGGTGCGGCTGAGAGTCCAGGCGTGCATAAAGGATCTCACAGGCAGAGCCCTTCTCAACACCAGCCAAGCCATGTCTTGGTGCTTGTTGGAAAGTTCTGGTGATGAGGCATTCTGCCAAATGGCTTTGACAATCTGCTCAAGGAACTGTTCGATAGGATCTGCCCTCTCCTTTTCCCGAAGGGTCTCAAGGACACCACGTGCAGACCACTTCCTGATGAACTTATGGTCAAAGGTATTTTTCTTCATAAACTTCTCCACGAAGGACAGGTGATACGGAACGGTCCAACTACTCGGAGCGTTCCACGGCAGCACGGCCAGGCCCATCCTTCACAACACCGGGGACAGGTAGAACTTCAGTACGTATTGACACTTGGTGGAAGTCGCTGAGAGTCTCGCAATCCTCAGGGATACAATCGCCTATGTGGCAGGACAGAGGGTTGGACACCTGCCTGATCAGCCTGGACCAGGAGAAAGCCTTTGACAGGATATCACACAGGTATATGAGAGATGTTCTCTCCAAAATGGGCTTTGGAGAGGGGATCTGCAATTGGATCAGACTGCTCTACACCAACATTGTCAGTGCAGTCTCAGTCAATGGGTGGGAATCATGTTGCTTCCCAGTCAGATCTGGAGTCAGGCAGGACTGCCCTCTCTCTCCTGCCTTGTTTGTGTGCTGCATAGAGCCATTTGCCGAGTCCATCAGGAAGGATGAGAGCCTGAGAGGGGTGATTATTCCTGGCAGCAGGGGCCTGCAGGTTAAGACTTCCCTGTACATGGATGACGTCGCCGTTTTCTGCTCGGATCCGCTGTCTGTGCACAGACTCATGTGCATTTGTGACCAGTTCGAACAGGCCTCGGGGGCCAAGGTAAACCGAGGCAAGAGCGAGGCCATGCTCTTCGGGAACTGGGCCGACCAATCCTCAATCCCCTTCACCGTCAGGACTGACCACCTGAAGGTGCTGGGTATTTGGTTCGGGGGTGTGTGTGCCAAGTCTTGGGAGGAGCATATCAACAAAGTGAGGCAGAAACCGGCAGGTGGAAGCTACAGTCGCTCTCCACCGCGGGAAAAAAACCTGGTCATCAGGTGTGAGGCACTGTCATTGCTGCTATACGTGGCACAGGTCTGACCTATTCCCAGAACCTGTGCTGCTGCAGTCACCCGGGCCGTCTTCCAGTTTATATGGAGGTCAAAGATGGACCGGGTCCGAAGGGATTCGATGTATATTTAGCTGGGCAACGGGGGAAAAAATACACCCGATGCCACCCTCACCCTGATGGCCACCTTTGTGTGTGGCTGCATCAAGCTGTGCGTGGATCCCCGGTACGCAAACACCAAGGACTCCAATTGTTGGATGTCATTTTTAACAACTCCCTCATTGCCATCAGATTCAGCTGTCTCACTGTAATTTACACATCATAATCATCATCATTGCACAATGTTTTATACTATGCAACTGCTTCTTATCTCATCTTCAAGATTATTCTATCTATTGCAAGCGCATTTTAATGAATATTTATCTTTTGCACTGTTTTGTTAATTGGTACATTTTTCTTTGAGGTGTTTAAATGTTTAATGTGTTTTTAGTGCATGCATATATTTTTCAATTTTTATTGGCCATATTTACATGCATTTGGATTGTACTTACATAAAAGAGGCCCTCAGTGGTATCTGCATTTTTAAAAAATCCACAATCGTCCTCTTTCGTTCGCAGATATTCGGAACTGAGTATAATAGAAAGTCTTCAGTGATAGAAAGAGAAAGAAAACAACTCATTGAATCCTGCAGACCAGACTGATGTTATTAAACTGTGTCTCCATGAGTTTTTTCTCCTGATCCACACTTTGTGACTGGATGGGCTGCCCAAAATGTTGGTCTTATGAAAAAAGGGACAATAATTGAGGCATGCTGAGAAATTGAGGCAAGCCTTGGCCAAAGTGACTGAGCTCAAAGACTCTGAAATAAACAAGTTGCAGAATCCAGACAGGCTGCAGAATCCAGACAGGCTGCAGACACAGACAGACAGTATACAACTGACTCAGCAGCTAAAGACATACAATATACACTTGAATTGGAATTGAATGGAATTGACCTGAATGTCATCCCCAGGACAATCGGAAAGATTGGGTTGTTTACCAGGCAAACGGGCACCTCACATCATTATTTGGAAAGGGCTACCTGACCTACAAAGCCCCCAACACCCCCAGGAATAGATGCCCAAGGACCACCCTGCCATTGACATGTCATTGCCTGGTTGGTCTGATTGATCAGGGTGATCAAGCCCTGACTGATTTATTGATAGACATCAAAGAACCTCCCAAAAGACCACAAAGACTTCTAAGTATAAGAAGGGATGGTAATACCAACCACTGGGTAGAGAAGATACCCCTGGGACCACCGGAAGAAGACCAGACGATCATCGCCATGTGGATCAAGGCCAAGATCTAGTGTGGTGGGATATCATCATCCAGCGTTAAGTTAAAGCACAAAATATTTGATTAGATTTATAGTGTAAATTGTTAGTTTGTAGAGTATTTTGTTATGATAGTATTAATTATTTTAAATATCATTTATTATTATTACAAGTCAACTTGCAGTTTCTTTGCTGGATATAAGAACTAAACACATTGTGCAGCAAGCACAACAAATTAACACCCCAGACTAGGACCTCGATAAGAAGTAACTGTGTCGCTCCGAGATCAAATCCCACAGAACTTAATATTCCTTGAGATTTTGCCTGATCCGGTGGTTAAGAGAAGAGCTGCCCTATGCGAAGGCCAGGAATTCAAGTAAATTGAAGGGAACAGAAAGGTCTACATTGAAGGACAAAGCCAACAGCTGTTTACTCCTGATCAAGCAAACGGCTGTTTCCTTTGTGGATGTGCGTATGGGATCCTGAGTAAGGTAAGGTAAAACACCAAAAGTCAGTAGAGACCAAGTAGGGTTACGACTGGAACATAGTGAAAGCCGTATCCTCAGTCTGACACAGCCCAAAACCCCTGAATTAAACGAGATTAGCAGAGAAAGGTGTCAGAGTAGGAGATTGTGCCATAGGAGAAAAGTAGCTAAGGCACAACATTAGTAAGAAAAACGTGGCCCCTCTGGGCAGAATTTTACTGTAATGATGAAACGGGACCAGGATCCCTAGGACAAAAATATTGGGAGGGTTTTTGCGAAATTCAAGTGAAGTGCTTCCAAACTTGAAAAGGTCACAGCAATGATGTGCTGTCTGGGACAGTTGTTAGGGACAAAGCAAGAATTGAAAATGATCCATAACAAATGAGAGGACACGAAAAAATAAATATCGGAGTTGCAACTGAAAAACGCCACTCAGGACCAGAGAAATCAGGCAAACCTCCTACACATGGGGCAATCCAAAACCAGTGTGAGAATGCATACCAGGACACCCAGAACGCAGTGTCAGCGAAAAAGGCCGCTGAGAATGGAGTCAGTTAAGTAAATGTGCAGATCTACAAGCAGCAGTAAAGGTAATGCACCAGGCAGCTAAGCACGAGAAACACTAAGTGCCTGCGGGAGATTGTAAAGTTAAACGCCCAACTCTCAATCTGATACAGAATAACATGCACATATGGAGAATTTAGAGAGGGAGAAGGACAGGAGATAGACTGGGATGAGCTCAGGGAAAATGTGCAGCAGGACGCCATGTGCATGAAGCATTGGGGACCGCCCCCACCCTTCCCAGAGGAATCAACTCCTTCAGCTCCCCCTGGAGACAGGCCCCTCTCGCAATGAACCCGATCCTACGGGCATATCCCAAGAGGGGTGAAAATCAACCAACCTGATCCGAAACCACAAAGATAATGGAGTTTCCCCAGACAGGCAGAGGGAGAGGTGACCAAGGTGATTGACAATCTGTTACAGCAAGGAGTGCTATGACCTGTAGCCTCCACGAATAATGCTCCAAGTTGGTTCATGGCATTTAACCATTGATAATCGGAGCTTAATAAAGTCAGCCCTCTCAGTCAGCACCAGCCCAGCCACAATAATGAAGCAAGCCCCACAAAGTACTTCACAGTACTTGACATTAGTAATGATTTCCGGTCCATACCCTTAAATAGGTCTTCCCAATACAAATTTGTGCTTACCGTCCAGGAAGTACAGTATATTTGGACTTGTCTACCCATAACTCACCCTCGATTTTCCATAGATGATTAGTCAAAGGACTAGATAGGTTTTCCCAGCCGGACTGCCTAATCCAACTTCTAGATGACTTACTCCTACAAACAAATGAAGAGCCATCCAGCTCCCAGACAAATTACTCGACCTTTTACACGGCTTTTATGCTCGGCTGTAAAATAAACCCGGAAAAGGTGCAAATTCTACAACTAGGGTTGCATACTTGTGAACGATAGTCACCCACAGGTAAAGAGAGATAGAGCAGAAGTAAATAGATTCCATATCGTGACTTCAACTCCCCCAAGATGTTAGTGCACTCCAATCTTTCCTAGGTTTAATGGGATACTGCAGGAACCACGTCAATGGCTTCACTACCAAAGCAGCCTCACTCTCAGTGTTGCTGAAAGAGAACACTGCCTGGAATTGGCCATCCCAGCATATAGAGTCAGTAATCAATTTAAAACACACCCTCACAACAGCACCAAGCTTGTTAGTTCCCAGCCCTGACTTACAATACGCCCTAGAAGTTGCAGCCACAGACTGGACGAAAGCTGCTGTTCTACTGCAGGAGCGGCACGATAAGCCAGGCCCAGTGGCCTAGCCTCCAGGGTCCTACAGCCCATACAGCAAGGGTTTTCCTTGTGCGAATGATAATTCCTCAGTCTTTTTGGCAGTCCGGTACTTCAACTACATTATTGATTTAAACCCATTGAGCACACCCCAGCCCAGCTCCTGCTAAATGGCCCAATCAAAGATAGCTCAGTGAGCTAGATTCGAGCCGCACATAGACTCTGCTGCTTCAAGGTTGGGACATCACAGTCAGATGTACCAAGGTGCCTACCTTCCAAACCAATAACCTAAATGATGGGGGAGACTTACATGACTGCCAAATAATAGCTACTAAACACCCCACTAGCCCTTTTATATCTAAACAGTAGGAAAAACGATTGTAATGAGACAAAAGGATAGGCAGGCAGATATCGCAGTCAAAACCTATGTAGATAGTCCTCCACTGTAGAGGAAGGCAGTCAGATCACTGGCTTTGGGATTTTTATGACAGACACACATGGACAGCCACGAGGTGAATTACCCTTAAAATTACCCAGCTATCTCAGTGCCTAAGCAACTGTAGCCTATGTAGTCGGCCACCCCGATCTGTTCCCTTCACCCGCAGACATATACATCGAGAGCATATATATGTACAACAGCCTCACTGAACTTTTACCATTTTGGGAAGCTAGAGGTTTTATTTCTGCTGAAGGAAAACCCCTACCATCAGCCCCCTTTATTAAAATATGTACTGCAGGCTGCTGGTGGAAGGAAATCTGGCAAAATTAAAGTTAGAAGCCATCACAAGACATGCCCAGAAGGTAACCACAAAGTGGGTGAGTTCACTAAGGAAGGTGCTCACATAGGAGAATTCTGGCAGCCACCCATCAGTGAGCAGGCAAATGCAGTCACTGTAAGCCAAACAAAAATAGACAATCCTGGGCAACTCCGTGACAATTCCTTGAAACAGATTTTGGGAGGAGTTTATCCAGATGCTTATGATAAAAAGATTTCTTATAGGTATAGGGCAGATTAGTTTTAAAAGCAAGAGTTTATGTAGTTCAAATTGAAGCCAGGAATCAAATCATATACCAATACCTTGACGTGTATGGGCACCAGAGAATAGAGGCCACTACTGAACCATTGAAAGAACTGCGTTAGTGGCCCCAAATACTCAGGGATGCAGCACACTACACAGGGAACTGTCTGCTGTACGCCTGAAAGGGAGAATGAGGCACACCCGTCCATTGAAAGGGTCCTGGACAAATCAACAAATGAATTAAATAGGTCCCCTTCCACCATGTAGGAACAGATTTACCTATATTCTAGTCATCATCGACACATTCACGAAATGGGTCAAGGGTTTTCACTTTTGGACAAATACAGCCAAAACAATCACACAAATCCAAACACAACAGGTTTTAACTGGATGGGGTCGACCCCACAGTATCCAGTCAGATCAGGGAATCCATTTCACCGGCAGAGTCATGCAGAATGTGGTGACTCTGCTTAGTAACAAGCAGAAAATCCACATTGCATACTACTCCCAATCCAGTGGGATTGTGGAAAGGATGAACCATACCTAGAAGGGATGATTAGGAAGACAGTGCAGCAAAACAATAAAACCCAGGACACAGTAATTCTGTTTGTCCTTCTCATGGTATGCAAAAAAAACTCACAATCCACAGTGTATACACCCCATAACCTGATGACAGGCCGACCAATGAAAGGAATCAACTACCTGTTTGGCCTCCGCCTCACAGAACCTGCCCTTACTGTCCTCAACCACGAAAAAGTGGTGCAGCACCTCACCGAGAATATCAAGGTCAGGTGAATTGGCCATGTTAAATTGCACATGGTGTTAGGTGAAGGGATAAATGTAGGGGAATGGGTCTGGGTGGGTTGTGCTTCGGCGGGTCGGTGTGGACTTGTTGGGCCGAAGGGCCTGTTTCCACACTGTAAGTAATCTAATCTAGCATCAGCTGTCAGATTAGGGACCAAAAAGAAAATTAAGTAAGGCTTACTTCGACAGTAAAGTCAACCCTATCAAATAGCCAATGGGGGAGCACGTGATGCTACAAATAAACAACCCTTGTTCCTTTCTCTTCCCCAAATACTCAGGTACTTGAGTATACAACGTTCTAATAGAGGGGAAAAATTTAAAAGGGACCTAAGGGACAACATTTTCACACAATGGACGGTGCATGTATGGAATAAGCTGCCAAAGAAAGAGGTGGAGCCTGACACAATTGCAACATTTAAAAGGCACCTGGATGGATGTATGAATAGGAAGGGTTAGAGAGACATGGGACTAGTTTAGGTTAAGATATCTGGTCAGCATGGATGAGTTGGACCGAAGGGTCTGTTTTCATACATCTCTATGACTCTCACCACAGGAAAAACCGGCCAGTACTACGTAAACCAATTCCAGCCTATGGCACTCAACAAAGCCACTCTCACCACCTTAAGATATGAACAGTGGATGACACTACCCTAGAGCAAGTGATAAGACCAAGATTAGTCCAGATACCAAGGACAACCCATTACACATCCTCTCAGTCAGACCACATCGCTGACAAAATTTATACACTCCCATCACTACCATTGCAGCTTCCTCACCCAAGGGACCCCCAGATGATCTAAATGACTTAACAGATTGGAACAATTTGCTAGTGGCAGACAGCATGGATGTGTTACACATTCTCAACATGCTAGATAGAACTCTCCAATAACTCCCTGATAAACAAGGACATTGAAACACCCAAACTCATGGAAAACTCAGATCCCAGATAGCATATCCACAACATGGATACGTGACAATACTAAAAGGCTAGTATGGACCAAGTAAAAGCAGGCTGAACCAGACCATCAAATGGTACCGTCCCACACTTAGAGCTTCACACCAGAGGAAATGATAGGGCACAGGCATGGGAGGATGCAATATTGCCAAGCCCCCAGCGAAAGAGGATTCATGATGAGTTTCTGTTGGATACCTATTTAACGAATGCACTAACTCATTAATCCAGATGATGAAATAGCTCATGACAGCCACCCAAGATGAGGAATCACTGTTTCTGATGGTCCAACCTCACAGACATTTCAATACCTCTATCACCCCAGTGGGACCAACTCTTATTCCTGTACGCACTGATGGGATTAACCAGGTTACAATTGTTCGGTTTCCGTGCATTATCGATTGGATATATCTCCATATCAGATTTTAGCCATGCTCACTTGCGACTGTCTCATCTTCGTCTTCATGTTTCCTTCGTAGGTCACAATGACCACTTTGTCTTCACATTTCATTCTTTGGTCATAATGACCACCTCATTTCAGTTTTTTCTGACCACTCCACTGTCAGGCCATTTAAAACTACAAACTCTTACCACGAGAAACTGAGGTTGGTGCCTGCCAAGCTACTAAACCCAAACTAACATTCCAAATGGGGTTCCCATTCCCTTTAAAAAAAAGCATTGCCTGCAGCAGTAGTAGACTCGCCAATTTTAAGGGCATTTAAGTGGTCATTGGATTGGCATATGAATGAGAGCGGAATAGTGTAAGTGAGATGGACTTCAGATTGGTTTCACAGGTCGGCGCAACATCAGGGGCCGAAGGGCCTATACTGCATGGTAATGTTCTATGTTCTAAGTGGGGACAGTTAGGGCATATACATTACATTAGTTTGAAAATGTTCAGATGTTAGACAAGGATAACAACAGAGACAATCTTGATCTCTTCCCAGGCCAACCATGACCACATGCAACAGAATCAAGATCTACTTCATCGGAATCATCATCATTACCGGAAACAACACACAAGAAACACCGGACAGACCAGGATATATGTACCCAGGAGAAGGTCAGACAATCATCACCACATGGATCAAAGCCAAGATCTAGTGTGGTAGTATGTGATCACCCAGAGTGAAGTTTAAGCACAAGGTATTTAATTAGATTTATAGTGTAAATTGTTAGTTTGTAGAGTATTTTGTTGTTATAATAAGAACTGTGTTAATAAATACGATTGTTTGTTATTATTAAGAGTCATCTTGCAGCTGCTTGGCGAGATATAAGAGTTAAACTCATCGTGTGGCAGGCGCAAGACCTTCATATTCCTGTTTTATCTGTTTGTGTGAATCTCCATGTTTATTTGTGAAGGGGGACTTTAAGAAGTGATAAAACTGAAACTGTTGGATTATAAATTAGCAATCTGTATTTCTTAAATACCATTGATTAAAGACAATTTGTTTGTAATAAACAGCTTCTTGAAAATTATAGAAACTGTTGAGTGTTGCCTTTTAGCTTAAATTCATCTGTCAGGTAAATTGGGGACTTTGGGCAGTTTAACTAAACTTTTCACACTTGTGATAATCCTGAGAATAGTTGGACTCAATTTCCAACGCACACCTCAGTGAGTCAAGAAAAATCTCAAGCATTATTTCCTCTCCCTAATTCTGACATTTCAGGTCCCATCTCCCTCCAAGGTCACTGCAATCTTGCAAATCTCTTCACCAATGTCATTTGGGCTCCATGTTTTACAATTCCTTCCTTAAACTTCTCTGAATCCCACTTCTTTAACAACACTTTTGGACATCCCCTGCAAATACATCCTTCTTTATCTTGGTGTTAATTTTTGTCTAGTTGCATCACTCTGAAACATTTTGGGATGTTTTAAAGTGTTAAATCACTCTATAAATTGGAACTCTTGTCCTCTCAACATTCCCTCCAATTCTCAAGGTATTGACCTGGAGTACAGACTGTGGACATTGCCTGGCCTTTAGCGCTCTCTAATTGAGTGGTGACCAGGCCGTGAATGTTGAGAGAGAATGGGGACTGTCAGGGCTGAGGCACATCCTGCCTTCCAGACTGGGCTCACTGATGAGGAACAGGACTCCTGGTTGATTCTGTTGACCAGAGATGTTCAATGTGAGCAAATGCGAGGTCTTGCACTTTGGAAAAAAGAATACAAGCATGGACTACTTTCTAAACGGTGAGAAAATTCATAAAGCCAAAGTACAAAGGAATCTGGGAGTGCTAGTCGAGGATTCTCTAAAGGTAAACATGCAGGTTGAATCCGTGATTAAGAAAGCGAATGCAATGCTGTCATTTATCTCAAGAGGATTGGAACATAAAAGCAGTGATGTGCTACTGAGACTTTATAAAGCTCTGGTTAGGCCCCATTTAGAGTACTGTGTCCAGTTTTGGGCCCCACACCTCAGGAGGGACACACTGGCACTGGAGCGTGTCCAGTGGAGATTCACACGGATGATCCCTGGAATGGTAGGTCTAACATACAATTCTGATCTCCTTCCTATCGGAAAGATGTTGTGAAACTTGAAAGGGTTCAGAAAAAATTTACAAGGATTTTGCCAGGATTGGAGAATTTGAGCTGTAGGGAGAGGCTGAACAGGCTGGGGCTGTTTGCCCTGGAGCGTCGGAGGCTGAGGGGTGACCTTATAAAGGTTTACAAACTTACGAGGGGCAATGGATAGGATAAATAGACAAAGTCTTTTCCCTGGGTTTGGGGAGTCCAGAACTAGAGGACATAGGTTTAGGGTGAGAGGGGAAAGATATAAGGGACCTAAGGGGCAACTTTTTCACGCAAAGGGTAGTACGTGTATGGAATGAGCTGCCAGAGGAAGTGGTGGAGGCTAATATAATTGCATCATTTAAAAGGCATTTGGATGGGTATATAACAGGAAGGGTTTGGAGGGATATGGGTCGGGCACTGGCAGGTGGGACTAGATTGGGTTGAGATATCTGATCGGCATGGACGGGTTGGACTGAAGGGTCTGTTTCCGTGTTGTACATCTCTATGACAGGCATCTGTGCACATTGATGTCTTCCATTAGTTGTATTTGATGATCTGGTCAAATGTTAAATTGACCTTTCTGAGTTGATTGGAGAGATTCAAGACAAACACTGCTGAGACAGACTGTGCTTTGGAACAACAGCTCCCTCTAAATGAGTCCTGGAGAGTAAATACCATGGACACCACTCAGTACAATGGAAAGAAGTGAAGAGATTCTGACATATGCTAAATGAGGAGGAGTTGATGAAATAACCGTGGTACATGCCCCTTCGGGAAAGTTTTTCTCCTGTGTAGATTCACTAATGATCCTAGAAGTCTGACCACTGTGTGATGTTTTCATTACAGAACCCGTGCCAGCAGAGTTGTGTGTGTTGATGGTTTCAGAGATATATTGACTGCTATCATACCCTTCATACCTGAATAGCTTGAAATGGATGGAAGTCTGGCCACAAACATCACACCTGAAGAGGTTTTCCTGTCGTAAATCCTCTGGTATCTCATCGGGTTAAAGGTATCAGGAAACCTTTTGGCATAAACCTTACAGTTGAAGGGCTGCCTGAATATGCTGGCCCACAAAGGTTTTGCTGAGCATGTGAATACTTTATCACACACTTCACACATAAAAGATGTGTGGATTCTCTGGCACTTTTGACGATCAAAGTACTGGTTGAGAGCCGTACAACAGTTCTTACACCTGAAGGTTTCTCACGTGAATCATCTGATTAACAAAGCAGCTTGATAACCGTTTGAAAGGTTTATCATCCACCTCAGACATGAATGGTTTCTCCTCCATGTGAATGTGTCGATGTACATGGAGGTTTGCTAACTGCAGAATGATTTGCCCTCACTCCTTGCACAAACCTGGTTTCTCCTCTTTGTGACTATAGTAAAATTTCCATGGCCTGGAGAGGGATGTGTCAAACACCTCACAAGTGAGTGATTTCTCCCTTGCATGAAGACATAAGTCAATACCTTCTCAATTGGGTGAATATGTTTATGTTCACAAAGGGACAATGCATTCAATAATGCTTTGCTGCACATCTCACATGTGCATAGTTTTCTGTATTTTCATATTTTGCCACATTTTTACATGTTGGTACAAGAAAAATTGCAATG
This sequence comes from Chiloscyllium plagiosum, assembly GCF_004010195.1. Classification (NCBI taxonomy): domain Eukaryota; kingdom Metazoa; phylum Chordata; class Chondrichthyes; order Orectolobiformes; family Hemiscylliidae; genus Chiloscyllium; species Chiloscyllium plagiosum. Next base: position 30,348,597 of record NC_057746.1, on the reverse strand, counting down.
AATTCACATATGATCTGTATAATGTAGGAGTATTTTCTCTTCAGTGTGAATGCACTGCTAGACACGGAGATTCGATACACGCCTCATGAGTGAGTGGTCTCTCCTTTACATGAAGGCATTGGTATTCATGGAGGGACATTACCTGTGAGAATGACTTGTCACAAACCGTACACCTGAACAGATGTTTCCTTATTTGAACATGTTGAAGTTTACAGTGGGTTATGAATCCAAAAATTTATCACACATCTTACATGGGAATGGTTTCTCCCGTTTGAGGGTGCTGATTTATGCAGAGAATCGATGACTTTCAAAATAATTTCTCACACACCTCTCATGTGAATGGTTTCTACCCAGAGTGGATTCTCTTGCACTTCACGAGATCTGAGCATTGGAGGAAAACCACCCCACATACCTCACCTGCAGAGTTTCACCTGTGTGAAACCTCTGGTGTCTAAGGAGGCTTGAAGATATCACAAAGGTGTTACCGTATACCTCACATTTGAACAATTTTGCTACCAGTTAATCATCTGCGTTAACAGTTCATTACAACATTCACCTTGCAAATTAGGAAATCCTAGCCTGCAGCACGGTATCCTCACTTGAACAGTCTCTCACCTGTAGGAATGAGTTAGTTCATGAGGCCTGACGAACGATTGAAGCTGTCACCACACTTAGAAGATACACACATTTTCTAGTCTCACTGATCGCCCACAGCTGAACCTTTGGAATGGTTGGTTCTGATGGAAAGATCAATATCAATGACAGTTTAAATTCTGATTATATATCAAAGCATCCCTGACCTGACCAATTTCCAGATGACACTTTCACTGTCCCACCTTCTCTGTGTTGACCAGTACGATGAAGGATCAGATAGCTTCTCATCATTGGTGTTGTTGTTCTTTGGGTTATGGTCAGGATCTATTTGCGGTACCTATCCTCTCTGTAACCTCAAGTATAGGTGTTTCTGTAAAACAGGAAAACGAAACATGATTTTCTCCCATTTCACCTCCTCCTTTGTTGAAGGAGGATTCCTCAGTTAAACACGAATCCATAATGACAGCTGGTCTGCTATTTCACTGTGAGATGGTTTAAAGATTCTTTCTTTCTTGCACATGGCTGTTACAACCCATTGTTTCCAGCAGGAGCACTGGAAAACGACCGGTTGGAAAGTGGCTACTTTCTTTCCAAAGCCCAGCACTCCCATCTTCCCAGGTTCCATGAGGACCATGGAAAGGCACCTGGCTGGAGTATAAATTCGGTTGTGAATTCATTAAGAGCTCAGGTCATACTGGTGAAAAATCAGTTTTAACCTTAAAGAGTTCATAACAAAAAGAAGACTCTTAAGAAATGCTAATTCGATTAAAATATTTAAATTTCTCCTCTTCTTTTCTAAACTTATTTGAAGAAATTCACTGGACAGGAAGTGCTAGAAGCTAAGGAAAGTAGTACTTCAGTGTGGCTGACTGAAGGGTTTATGTTTACCCTGGGAACTTAGATGCAAAGCACCCGTTCCGTCTGCACATCTCAAATTCAACTGTCAGCCACAGCCCTGCGCAAAACTATAAAATCAAAGCACAGGCTCTTCAGAAAGGCGGGTAGAAAGCCTTAAAAGACAATGCAGTAAATATGTCTACAGGTATGGCTGCTGAATTGCCACAATGTTCGACAAACATCCAACAAACCAGAGACCACTGGACCCAATTTTCATGTCTAAGGCTTTGAGTCAGGCCTGCTACCCTGAGAAGTAGCTTGGAGGAAGCCACTGGGCAGTCGAGTGCTGTGACTGACATGGATTAATGATTGGTGAACAAACACAAGCAAATAAGAAGGAATAAAAGGGTCATTCTTACATTGGCAGGCTGTAACTAGTGGGGTTGACAAAAACAGAGAAACTCAGCAGGGCAACATCAGGGAGAGAAAGCAAAGTTAACATTTCAGGTCCAGTGACTTATTTTGAAGTTTTACTCTGTTATGAAAAGACTGACTCCTGTGATTAAGCAACTGATTCCTCTCTCCACATCAGACATCTCTAACTGATGAGATATGCCTTACCTGACCCATCACTCCTGATGAAGGGTTATGCCCAACACGTCAACTCTCTTGTTTCTCAGATGCTGCTTAACCAGTGCCACACTTATCGACTCTGACTCTCCAGCATTTGCAGTCCTCACTATATCCCATCACACTGACCCTCTGTCTTCACCTGATGCTGAGCTTCCTTCTACGATTTGGAAAGCAACACATGTTGAAAGAGCTTTGGAGAGGGGAGGTTTGAGAATGGGCTGCAGTTTGAAAAGATGAAAGGATGCAAGGTTTTTTCTGGGTAACAGCAGATTCAGAGCAGTGAGGGACAACATCTGCAGAGAGAAAACTGTGAACAATATCACTGATGAGATGGAGGTGCTGGTGTTGGACTAGGGTGGACAAAGTTAAAAATCACACAACACCAGGTTGTACATGTACTTCCAAATAAACCTGTTGGACTATAAACTGGTATTGTGTGATTTTTAACAATATCACCAACATACATTCACCGAGGTCACTCATACATCTGGATCAAATTTAAAATTCACCTCCCTCAAAATATTCCTTATATTACCCACCCTCATGACCTTAGAGTTCAGTAGAAAAACCAGAGAGAAGGTAGTCCTTCAGGCACAGCGCACCCAGTGCTGGGAGGACGCATTGCAGCCCCACGTGTTTTTAAATGAGTGAGTGCGTCCTCTAGACACAGCGCACCCAGTGGTGGGTGTACGCGTTGCAGCCCTGTGCGTTTTAATGGGTGAGTGAGTCCTCTAGACACAGCGCAGCGAGTGGTGGGAGGATGTACTGCAGCTCTGACACGTGCGATAAACGAATCCTTTTCAATCATTTCGAATTGAAAAAGGGAATGTGTGTGTGTGAGAGAGGGAATGTCTGTGGGAGAATGTGAGGGAGAACGAGAGGGGGAATGCAGGGAGAAAGTGGGAATGTGAAATAGAAAGATGGGGAGGGGCATGGAGGGGAGGAATGTGAGGGACAAGGAGAGGGGAATGTGAGGGAGAGGGGA
>NC_057746.1:30328120-30342924 GCF_004010195.1 Chiloscyllium plagiosum | reverse complement strand
AGGGAGAGGGGAATATGAGTGAAAGGGAGAGGGGAATGTGAAGGACAGGGAGATGGGGGAATGTGAAGGACAGGGAGATGGGGGAATGTGAGGGAGAGGGGAATGTGAGGGGCAGGGAGAGGGGATTGGGGGTGGGGATACGGGAATGGGGGAGCCCGGGAGTGGGAATTCAATTTGATTATTTATTGTAATGTGTATTTAGTTACAAATACAGTGAAAAGTGTTATGTAGTGCTGCCATGCTCCAGTGCCATCTTAAAACATAGAAAATAAACCAATACATTGAATATAAAGGCAGAAAATAAAGAAATAAGTTAAACTTTATATTCCTTCTTATTAAGTGCTCAATCATGGGCCTGGAGCTGGGCTCCTTCACCAGCACAAAACATTCAGCTCAGGTCCCTGGAGAGACACCAGAGTTTGGTGCTATCTCCCCTCCACCATCTCCAGGAGTCATACTGGGCCAACCCTCGTAACACCCCAATGATGCCAGGTCCAACACTGGGTCCAAACCCAACTCCATCACTGCTGACATTAGTCCCCGCTAGGAATGTGAGGGGGTGAGAGGGAATAGAGGGAGAGAGTGGGAAGACAGGGGAATGGAGTGGGAAAAGGTGCGGGAGAGAGAGGGGGAATGGAGGAGTGGGAATGGAGAGGGAGAGAGAGAGGGAATGAAGAGAGAAAGGGGGGCATTAGGTTGAGAGGGAAATGTAGGGGTAGAGAGAGGGAGGGGGGAAATGTAGTGGTTAGAGAGAGGGGAATGGAAGGGAGAGAGGGAATCGGAGAGGTAACACAGATAGGGTGAACGAGTTCTGGTGAAGTCAAAACAGATCTTAAAGTTAAAAAAGTCACACAACACCAGGTTATAGTCCAACGGGTGTGATTGGAAGCACTAGCTTTCGGAGCGACGCTCCTTCATCAGGTGATTCAGAAATTCTGGAAATCCCACGCTCATGATGTCAGTTTGCAAGTTTCCGAGGAAAGTGAAGGCTATTCCCGCAGGAGAAATCCCTGTCCAATGTTTCCCGGGGGAACTGATTCAGCAGCTGCAGTAAGTGAGGTTTTATTCAGATGGATCAGTGATAAGTTTAAATTCCCACTTGGTCTGCTGCACCAAGTCACCGGTCAATTTCCCAAACTTCAGGGAACGCAAGTTGTTCCAGAAATATTTGGATTGGCCGAAAGAGACATCAATCAGAGAGCCCACCCACTCTGCCCATTCTCTCCTCTTCCTCTTCCAGAGTTTATTCACTTCCTGCAGGGACTCAGAACCGAGTGAGGAGCTGGTAAGTGAAGGAGCAGCTTTTATACAAATTGTATCCTATAGTATCCACACCAATGTTCAGGCAGTCTGACTATCCTGTGGGCAGTCAGGGTGGAAATGTCCCTTATTGCTGTGTGAGAAGATGCAGCTGAGGGAGCTGTTTACTCGGTGCTTTGTGCTGAACTGGAGCTGTGTGTTAAATGTTTATTGAAAGCATTTTCCTTCTGATTTACAAGCTGGGTTTTGTTGTTGACTCATTACGGAATATGAGAAGCGGAGGTGTAATTATCTGGGAGGTACAGGGTGATCTCGTATTCTGACTGGTTTCCTACTGTTGGGGATGTTGCTGTGAGTATGCTGGTTACTGTGTGAATTGTGAATGGGGAGTTCTCTGCGGGTGCTGAGATTTCGATGTTGTCTACCTTTTCAAATCTCTCGAGGCCTTCCACCACTCCATCTCTGTATCTACACAGAACCTTTCACAGCTACTAGATGTCCCAAAGAGATTAACAGCTAATTTTCACACTCCATTTGAAGTGTGGTCCCTGTTGTAAAATAGGAAAGATGGCATCCAGTGAGCACACAAACAGCAATGAGCAGACAATCTGGGTTGTAGTAATGTTAATTGGGATATTGAAGCAATCCCCTAGAGACCGATAACCTTTCAAAGGGAGTTGAATTCCCAGTGAACACTTTAAAGCATGTGCACAAGAAGATTTCACTTTTTTTTTCAAAGACTTATATTTGAACAAATCTTAACTAAAAACATGACTAAACCACACCTAATCAGCAACTACTGAACTAATTGGTTGAAAAGATCTTTCCCCTTTAATTTTTATCATGACTGAACACCCCATGTCCAGCTATCTGCAGCATCACAGTTTGAACATGAATAGGTTGAAGCCATCCATGGCTTCTATGAGGTTGATGTCACCCATTTTGCTGAATTGTAATTTTGTCCATCAAAAGCAATTTCTTCAAGTTCCAGAGAAGTTCCGCACCAACTGCTAACACCGAAGCTGTCTCCAAATATTGCTCCCCAGTCATGTCAGGATGAATCCTCCTCAACCTTTAAGTTATTTCAAAAATCACACGGCACCAGGTTGTAGTTCAATAGATGTATTTTGTAAACACACTTTCGGAGCCCCACTTCTCCTTCAGGTGTTAATGAGAGAGAGAGACCTTAGACACAGAATTTATAAGTAAAAGATCAAAGAGTCATACAAGTGATGCAAATGTATTGAACACAACTAAAATGGCTGACTCCCTCCTGATAAATCTTTAATCAGTTAGAATGGAGGTGCACGTTTCAATTGATTAATATGCAAATCCTGGAATTTCTTTCAAGTCACTGCCTCAAGATCACTTAAGGCTTTATCAGAATAAAAGAGGTGACATTCTCAGGTCAGACAGTGCATTTTTGGTGCAAGGTCATGTTTGGAGTCTGTCTGCGTCTTAACCTAGAATCAGACTGGTTTGATTTCCAATGTAGGAATTTATAAAATGTCACATTGACTGACTGTCTACAAATTGTGTGCTTGATGATTTAACAGCCATCTTAGGTGGGTTCAATTCATTCACATCAGTTGTATGGTCCTGTGATCTTTTATTTATAAATTCTGTCTAAAGTCTCCCTCTCTCACTAATACCTGAAGAAGGATATTCACACCTGAAGTGTGATTTTTGACCTTGTCCAACCCAGTCTGACACAGGCACCTCTACATCAGATCTTTAGATTACCATAGGCTGAGTCACTTCAACGATAGACTGTACTCCCTCCTGCATTCTACCTGGCAGTTGACTGAAAGAATACTTTGGAGCACTGTTTCTCTCTCACCCTCTCTCTCTCCTTTTCTCATTCATTCTCTTTTTCTCTCTCTCTCTCTCTCTCTCTCTCTCTCTCTCTCTCTCTCTCTCTCTCTCTCTCTCTCTCTCTCTCTCTCTCTCTCTCCAGCTCTAGCTCCTGAGTTAGATTGGATGAACCACTTGATATTTTAGCCTGTGTCTTGCACTCAGGTGCTGGGCTTCAATATAGTTAAGGATGGAGATGTTCATGGAACTGTTTCCACTTTCCTGTCTGTGGTCCAACATGATTAGGTAGAATTACAGCTGAGATCCCTGAGCAGTTTCAATCTGTTCATTGTCTGTCACTCCACTGGAGTCTAAAGTTGAGAGTGTGGTGCTGGAAAAGCACAGCAGGTCAGGCAGCATCTGAGGAGCAGGAGAATTGACATTTTAGGCAAAATCCCTTCATCAGGAATGTGGGGGTGGGGAAAAGGGGGCTGAGAGATAAATAGGAGGATGGGGGTGAGGGGTGAGAGGTCAGAGGAGAGGGTGGAGCGGATAGCTGGGAAGGAAGATGGACAGGTAGGACAGTTCAAGAAGATATTGCCAAGTTTGAGGTTTGGATCTGGGATGAGGTGGGGGTTTGGGAGATGAGGACACTGGTGAAATCAACGATGCCGTGTGGTTGGAGGGTCCTAAGGTGGAAGGTGAGACGTTCTTTCTCCAGGCCTCGGGTGGGAAGGGTTTGGTGATGGAGGAGGCCCAGGATTTGCATGTCCTTGGCGGAGTGGGAGGGGGAGTTGACATGGTCGGCCACAGGCCGGTGGGGTTGTTTGGTGTGGCCTGAAGCATTCCGCAAAGTTGGCTTCCTGTCTCCCCAATGTAGAGGAGACCACATTGAGAGGTACTGGGAGCGAAGGGTGGGTTTGTTGGGTGCGTAGACCTAATGAGGGAGTCGCAGAGGGTATGTGCTCTGTGGAATGCCAGTAAGGGTGGGGAGGGAAGTATATCCATGGTGGTGGGGTGTGATTGGAGGGAGTGAAACGGCGGAGGATGATGCATTGTGTCCGGAGGTTGGTGGGGTGGAAGGTGAGGACCAGAGGGGTTCTATCCTTGTGCGGTTGGAGGGGTGGGGTTCAAGGGCGGAGGTGCGGGAAGTTGAGATGTGCTGGAGGGCATTATTGACCACGTGGTAGTCCTTTAACTCCCCCCTCCCACTCTGCCAAGGACATTGGGGATGTTCCATTCCCATTCTTGGTTTTAGGTAAACGTTCTACATAATCTATTTAGATTAGATTACTTAGTGTGGAAACAGGCCCTTCGGCCCAACAAGTCCACACCGACCCGCCGAAGCGCAACCCACCCATACCCCTAACCTATCACTACGGGCAATTTAGCATGGCCAATTCACCTGACCCGCACATCTTTGGACTGTGGGAGGAAACCGGAGCACCCGGAGGAAACCCACGCAGACACGGGGAGAATGTGCAAACTCCACACAGTGAGTCGCCTGAGTCGGGAATTGAACCCAGGTCTCTGGCGCTGTGAGGCAGCAGTGCTAACCACTGTGCCACCGTGCCGCCCGTTCCGGAGTGGAATTGATCTTCCTGGGAGCAGATTAGATTAGATTACTTACAGTGTGGAAACAGGTCCTTCAGCCCAACAAGTCCACACCGACCCTCAGTGCGGTGGAGGCAGAGGAAATGGGAGTAAGGATTAGGGGAGTGGGAGGAGGTGTTGTCCAGGTAGCTGTGGGGGTCGGTGGGTTTGAAGTTGGATGTCCATATTGAGTTGGTCACCAGAAATGGAGGTCCAGGAAGGGGAGGGTGGGTGTCTGAGATGATTCAGTTGAACTTGAGGTAAGGGTGGAAGGTGTTCATGAAGTTGATGAACTGTTCAAATTCCTTCAGGCACCTTCCCCTGCTGCCTCAAGATGTTTAAAAGCTGCACCCACCCCCCCCCCCCCCCCACCTCCTCAGCTCCATCCAAGGCCCCAAAGGATCCTTCCACATCCAGCAGAGATTTTCCTGCACATCCAAATACCTCACCTACTGTGTCCGTTGCTTTCGATGTGGTCTCCTCTACACGAGGGACACAGGACGCCAACTCCCAGAACATTTCAAGGAATATCTGTGGGACACACACAGCAAACAACCCACCACCCTGTGGCCGGCCCTCCCACTCCTCCAAGGACATTCAAGTCCTGGAGCTGCTCCACTGCCAAACCCTAACCACCCAACGCCTGGAGGAAGAACATCTCATCTTCCACCTTGGGACCCTTCATCCACACATCGACTTCACCAGTTTCCTCAACTCCACTCCCTCCACCTCATCTCAGATCCAACTCTCCAACTCAGCAATATCCTCTTGAACTATCCTTCCTTCCCACTTATCTGCTCGCCCTCCCCTCTGACCCCTCACCATCACCCTCCATCTACCTATCGCCTTCCCAGCTACCTCCCCCCAGCCCTATCCCTACCCCACCCTCCTCTATATGTCTCTGCCTCTTTTGCCCTCCTGCATGGCTAATGAAGGGCTTATGTCTGAAATGTAGATTAACCTGCACCTCGGATGCTGCCTTACCTGCTGTGTTTTTCCAGCGGCACACGTTTCAGCTGGGTTTATGAATAGGAAGGATTTAGAGGGATAAGGGCCATATGCAGGTAGTTCAGACTAGATTAATTTAGGATATCTGGTTGGCATGGACGAGTTGGATCATAGGCTCTGTTTCTGTGCTGTACATCAGCTGGAAGGAAGTGATAGTTTTTCCTGAACTTGTTTGATCTGAAGATGAAGACTTCCTTCACCTGTCCCTGGGTTCGGAGAATGGGCTGCTGCGCTGAGGAAATAAAGTGTGTGTGTGTGTGAGACAAACAAGTGAAACTCGGATTCCTATGGGGAATAGCAGACTGGCAGTCACTGCAGGACTGTCTCCAAGTGAGGAGTTAGTCACCAGTAATGGAGGTTAGAGGAATTCATGTTATCTTTTCCTGTTTTACAGAAGGACCGCTCTGAATACAGGAGAGGTTGGAAATTGCAGAAAGATCCTGAACGTTGCTGAAGGAATAACTACACAACTATGGAAAGGCAGCATTGCTCAGCACAGGGAAGGTTCAGCGGTGAGACCGACGTCTGGAAAGCGGTTCGGTGAGGGGAGCTTTGGCATTTTATCAGATCTGTAACTGCTCAGTGACGTTGAGTCTTCCATCAGAATTCAGAACAAACTTTTCCAAAGGTTCAACTGTTGGCAGTTGGGTGAGGCTTGGAAGAGTCTGGCTCTGTTCCAAGGTGTGGTCAGAGCTTTGTTTATTCATCAAGCTTCATGAACTGACTCTTTCCGACAGGTGAGAGGTTGTCCAGGTGTGAGGAGGGTTTGCCTGACTCCACAGACTTTCTGCACCCGTTGTATGACTGTGTGAACAAGGACTGCTACATGGAAGAGAAACCTTTCAAGTGTGAACTGTGTGACAAATCGTTCTCGTGCTCATCTCACTTTCTGATCCACCAGCGCACCCACACAGGGGAGAAGCCATTCACTTGCGAGGTGTGCGACAAATCATTCTCTCAGTCATCACATCTCCACAGGCATCGACGCATTCACACGGGCGAGAAGCTGTTCAGCTGCGAGATTTGTGACAAAGCCTTCACCCAGTTGTCCAATCTCCTGGTCCATCGGACAATCCACACGGGAGAGAAACCCTTCAAATGTGAGGTTTGTGATAAAGCTTTCCCAACATCGACGAGGCTCCTGATACACCAGAGTATTCATACCGGAGAGAGTCCCTTCAGGTGTGAGTTGTGTGACCAAGCCTTTACACAATCATCAGCACTTGTGCAACACCGACGTGTTCACACTGGGGAGAAACCATTCAAGTGTGAGGTGTGCGGCAAATCATTCTCACGCTCATCTCATTTTCGTGCACACCAACGCATTCACACTGGGGAGAAACCATTCAAGTGTGAGGTGTGCAAAAAATCATTCTCCCGCTCATCAACGCTCCGTGAACACCAACGCCTTCACACTGGGGAGAAGCCGTTCAAGTGTGAGGTGTGTAATAAGTGCTTTGCACAGTTGTCAGGCTTGGTAAGTCACCGTCGCATTCACACAGGCGAGAAGAAAACATTCACATGCGAGGTCTGTCATAAAGATTTTGAGCAGTTATGGAGCATGTTGGATCATCGTCGCACTCACCCAATGGGTGGCCAAGTCAAGTGTGCGACTGACTCCTCACACACTCAGTAACACTCATGCAGCACTGATGCATCCACACTGAGGAACGGATGTTTAAATGTGAGATGGTTCATCAAAAGCTTCACAGTCATTGTGATTCACTTGTGAGGTGTGTGATCCTTTGCACAGTCACTGAGGGATATTTGTGAAACAGACACATTCAGACCAGGAGGGAACTGTTAACGTGTGAGACATTTAACAAGGGCCTGTGATATCACTAGCACACCCACAGCAGAGAGAAACCATTTACTTGTGAAATGTGGGTCCGAAGGGTCACTTGCCGACGTTCCTGGTCCATCAGAGGATCCAGCCAAGGGAGGGGGATTTACAACAGAATTCTACTGAAGCCTTCAAATCTCCTGGGACACCAGCCGACTGACACAGGCGAGAAGGCCTTCCGTGTCGATGTTTCTGAGGCAGTCTTCACCCAACCTTGTGATCTCCTGAAGCAGCAGAGGATGTGTATCAGTGGGGAACCGTTCAGGTGTGAGGTTTGAAAGGACAGTGTATCTCCTGATCCATTTGAACACTCACATGGGGAGAAAGCTGACTTGTGTTATTTCTGCAATGAAGCATTGACACTTTGGGACCAACACCAAATCCACACGGCGACAAATCCTCCCAGTGTGATGTGTACCAGAATTGTTTTACCCACTGCTCCATTCTTTGGCACACACTGACAACTCGACACAAACTTGGGGCCAGATCACTGTTCTGCTGAACAGAGAGTTGTCTGTTGTTTAGCCTCCAGTGCTTACACAGGAGAACTGTTATTTCACAGCATTGTCTGTCCTGGCGATGTGTCTCTCAAAACCCTCCCAACATCAGTCCGATTGTGTCAAAATCCTGAATTAAATTTTAACCAGCAGTACACAATCTTCTGCATAAAGTCAGCATCTGCTCAGTGTAGAATCAGGTAGGAGTCACTCACTGAGTCTCCGTCTGGCCAAGAGGAGTCAGATACTCAGTTGTTACAAACAGTTCAGCTTCTGATCTACCAGAAGAACCATCTGGGATGGGTAACGTTCCAGCGGGAGTAATTAGGAACATGAATGGGAAAGATTTAGAGGGATATGGGCCAAATGCAGCCAAATCAGACGAGATGAATTTAGAATGTCTGACTGGCAGGGACCAGTTGGCCAAAGGGTCTGTTTCCGTACTGTACATCTGTGACTCAAATTCATTTAGCTTTAGCATCTCTGGGGTATGGAGGGAGGGAATCAGTCAGGAATCCTGTTCCACAGCAGCCACACCAACTGGGAAATCAGGGAAAGGGGCAAGATATGTCTCACATTATTCACTTTCTGGGTCTACAGTTGCTGAATGGCCCCTCAAGGTAATCGATGTCGCCAGTCTGTACTCTCGCTGAGAACTGGAGGGAATCAGCCTGCGTTTGTAAAGCATGTTGAGATAGTAAACATTCCCCAAAATGTTCCATCAAGATGCAATCAAGCAAAGTAACACCAAGACAGAGAAAGGGGGAGTTAAGGAGAGAGAAAGATTCAGGGAGGATTAAGGAGGGAATTGTAAAACATTGAACTTAGCTGTTATTGGTTGGGAGAGGATGTGTAGAAATGTACTATTGGCCAGAACGTAAGGTTTCCAGAGAACTTGGAGAAAACAATAGACAATAGGTGCAAGAGTAGGCCATTCAGCCCTTCGAGCCTGCACCGCCATTCAATATAATCATGGCTGATCATTCCTAATCAGTATCCTGTTCCTGCCTTATCTCCATAACCCTTGATTCCACTATCTTTGAGAGCTCTATCCAACTCTTTCTTAAATGAATCCAGAAGTGGGCCTCCACTGCCCTCTGGGGCAGAGCATTCCACACAGCCACCACTCTCTGGGTGAAGAAGTTTCTCCTGAGCTCTGTCCTAAATGGTCTACCCCGTATCTTTAAGCTGTGTCCTCTGGTTCGGCACTCACCCATCAGTGGAAATATGTTTCCTACTGCCAGAGTGTCCAATCCTTTCATAATCTTATACGTCTCAATCAGATCCCCTCTCAGTCTTCGAAACTCAAGGGTATACAAGCCCAGTCGCTTCAGTCTTTCAGTGTAATGTAATCCTGCCTTTCCAGGAATTGACCTTGTGAATCTACGCTGCACTCCCTCAATAGCCAGAATGTCTTTTCTCAAATTTGGAGACCAGAACTGCACACAATACTCCAGGTGTGGTCTCACCAGGGCCCTGTACAGCTGCAGAAGCACCTCTTTGCTTCTATAGGACTATAAGTGTCTGAGATAGTGAGGCCATGGAGTGATTTATACTTGAGCTTTAGAATTTGTAATTGGAACCACAGGGGATTGAGAGCCAGTGTCAGCCAGTGAGCACAGATGCTACTTTGTACAGAGATTTAGCTGACCTGAAGTTTATGGAGGATGGCAGATGGCAAGCTGCACAGAAGGACCTTGGAATGGTCTAGTTTAGAAACAACAAGAAGCAATGATAAGGATTTTAACAGCAGATGGATTAATGTGGCATGTTATTATAGTTCGGGATAAGGGTGATCTTTCTAATAGAGATGGCATGGGGTGAGAATTGCAACTGGAATCTGACTAACTGATGGAGCTGAGAGCAGAGAGAGAACAATCGATCGGAATTCAGGGCATTGTCCCTTCAGCCTGTTACCCCACTCACGGAGATCACAACTAATCTCGATCTTAACTCGACAAACCTATTTTGGCTCTTTATCTCTTCATCGCTTAATAATAAATCTTTCACTGACTCCCAGTTTCCACAATGTTTGTGGGGAAAGAGTTCCAGATTTCCTGTCCCCTTTTGATGAAGAGATGTTTTCTGACATTACCATTGGACAACCTCACTCTAATTTTAATGTTGTTCCCCCTCATCCTGCACTCTCCCAGCAGAGAAATGGTCTATCTCCACCTCCTCTATCATACTAACTTAAACAGCTCAATTAGATGACCTCTTATATTTCAAATGTCAAATGAATGTAAACTCAGTATGTCAGCCCAACCTCATCATTAAACCCTTTTAATGCAAGGAACATTTCTCTGGAATCTATAATGCTTTCCCTGTCAGGTTATTATCCTCCTTGCTGAGGGGCAACTGAACACAGCTCTCTGAATGGGGTCTAAACAGAGCTCTGGACAGCTGAACGCAACCTTCACAAGGACACTGTTGTATTTGGCGAGAGGAAGCTGCAGGTTACCTTTTATCTTCAGGATGCTTGAGGAGTAATGAGCAGTTTTAGCAGAGGAAACAGGTCCAGGAGAGTGTGATGTGATGTGATCATGTCAGATCTGGTGAAATGTGGAAAGATCAGTTGTACACCAGGTACGCTCAAAACTCAAATCTCCAGGACGTCAGAAACAAGGAGACTGACCGGGATGAAGGAAGTAAAGGCAATCTTTGGAAGAAGGCACTGAAGGTGAATATGAGGAAGCAGTTAGCCCAGATCACTGGGGACAGAAGGACTGTGCTGAATGGAGGGTCAAAGGGCAAACCGCTCTGAATTCGAACACATTCCAACTCAACTGAAGGAGAAGGGTTTGTGCAGAAATGGGAACTGGTTTATCTATTCGTGACTCTCACCAAATGTAACTGTTTATATTCAACAAACACGCTTCATTTGTGCCAGTAAAGTTCAGAGTCATTTTTGACAGTCTGAATTGGCAGCTAGGTTAACGGCCGAGGGTGACCAGGATTGTAAAGGCTGGAGTACTCTGAGAGTTTAATATTACCTGAGTGTGAATGGGTAAGGTGTACCATCTTTCAGTTGGATTAGAATCAGATCTTACTTTGTTTTTATTTAATTGTATTTGTTCATAGACGTGAAATGTGAACGGCCAGGCCAACTTTGTTTAATCAAGGACGGTATTTATTGCTGTCCCTAACTGTCCTGGTGAGCTGTCATCTTAAACTGCTGCAGTCCTTCAGGTACAAGAATACTCAGTGTGTTGGGAAGAGAGTTTGAGGATTTTGACCCAGCGCCAGTGAAGGAACAACAGTATAGTTCCAGGTCAGGATTGTAAATGTCTCGGAAGATGATGTTCCCATGTATCTTTTGCCCGTGTCCTTCTCAGTGATCGAAGTCACATGTTTGGAAAGTGTTATCGCGGGAGCCTTGGTGACTTTCTGCAGTGCATCTTGTAGATGGTACACACGGCTGCTACTGGGTGTCAGTGGGGGATGGAGTGGATGTTGCAACTCCAAGATAGTGTGTTAATTGAACAGGTTGTTCTGTCCTGCATGGTCCTGGTGCAGGAGTTAGAGCTAGCTCTGTTGCCCAACTCTTCAGTACCATGGCTGGAATGTTGACAGGACCCAGGGCTTTTGCGTTATTCAGGTTTTCACTTTATCTTGCTGTGACACAGAGTGAATTGAATTGGTAGGAGACTGGTGTCGGTGCTACTGCAGCCCTCAAGTATGGGTTGAGATGTAGCATCCATTCACCAATTCTGGCTGAAGATGGGTCCAGAGGTTTCAGCCTTGCCTTAAGCACTGATGTACTGGGCTTCTCTGTCATTGACGCGAGGGAGCCTGCAGCTCCAGTGAGTTGTTTAACTGTCCCCCACCATGACCACTGGATGTGGCAGGACTGTAGGCCTTCGGTCTGATATGATGGCTGTGGGATTGCTTCCTGGGACTATTGCATGTTTCCTCTGCTGTTTTTCATGGCAGGAAATTGTGTGCTGTAGCTTCATTAGGGGAGCCCTTCATTGTTCGGTCTGCTTGATGTTGCTGAAGGCTTGCTTTCCTACACTCTTTGTTGAAGCAGGGTTAATCTCCTGAGTGTGATGGGAGAGTGGGGAATGTATCAGGCTGTGACAATCCTGATATTGCTCAAATACAGCTCTGTTGCTGATGGCCCACAGCCCTCATGGGTAATCTGGTCCCAGCCTGTCTCATTCAGCACAGTGATACTGCCACTCAACATCGTGAAGGGTGCCCTCAGTGGGAAGGAAGGACTTCATCTCACACATGACTGCTCCTCAGACCAATATTGTCACCGACAAACGTGCCTGCCCATTGGATTGGTGAGAGCAATGTGAAGTAGATATATCCCTTTAGTTCCCCCTGTTTGCTGCAGATCCCACTGAGCAGCTGTGTCCCTGAGGACCTGGCCAGCTTGGTCAGTCATGGAGCTGCTGAGCCGCTCTTGGTGATGGGTAATGAAGCCCCCCCATCCACCACACCCCCCCACCACCCCCTCCCCGCTCTCCGGCCAGCACGCTCCCAGGGACGGTGATGGTGTTGTCTGATACATTCTGAGGTGCAATTCCGTGATTATGACTCTGTCCAACTTTTACTGGAATAGTTTTTGAGACCGTTCTCCCAACTTTGGCACAAGCTCCCAGATGGTTGTGAGCTGCCAGAGGAGGTGGTGAAGGCTGGTACAATTCCAATATTACCAGGCATCTGGATGAGTATATGAACAGGAAGGGTTCAGAGGGATATGGGCCAAGTGCTGGCAAATGGGACAAGATTAGGTTAGGATATCTGGTCAGCATGGACGAGTTGGACCGAAGGGTCTGTTTCCGTGCTGTACGTCTCTATGACTGTGTTAGTAGAAGGGAGACTTGGCAGAGGCAGGGCTGAGTTTCCTGCTGTCGTTTTTAGTGCCTTGTTGTGTCCAGTCTCATTTCTGAGTTAGAGTTTCTCTGGGGTCGATACAACTGAGTGACTGACAGGAACCCTCCTCAGAAAATTGTCCAGAGTCACATGTAGGTCAGGCTAAGGAAGGACAGCAGATTTCCTTCCCTAAAGGATATTAGTGAACCAGATGATTTTTATGACAATCAACAATGGTTAGTTTTAATTAAAAATTCTTTGAATTTAAACCAATGCCTCCCGACCCTTGAGCTGGGGCTCTGGATCCCTGGTCTAATGACATTACTGCTCCACCATCACAGAGATTATGGGCAGATCCTCTGGTCTGCTCTTTAGTCATTAACAAGTCCAGGCAGTGGGATGTGGATGGGGCTGTTGTGCCTGACTATCAGCTTCTCCTTTGTGGTTATGTCCATGCCCTGGTTTGCTTGGAGACAGAGCACACCGTGTCCATTGGGATGGGTCAGGCCTTCCATTAATGGTGGGAGCTGCAGGCTGGTGTACCTCATCACTCTGACTTCACCGTCGTTTAAATGTTTACGGTTCCTTTGGAATGTTAATTTTTCCTGAAGTGTCCCTTCGGGACTGTCTGACGTCATCTTTTTTCGAACCCATGATTTATTCAAACTAATCGATCCTGTTCTGGTGATGGGCATTTCACTAATACCATGTGGAACTTTTGTGTTCTCCTGTGTATGGTGAGGGAGTAGGAGTGAGACTGTACAGATCCCCTCAGCCTGTCAGAACTCAATGTAAAAATGGTGTGCCCCTTCCAAAATTAATTTCCTGTTTTGGGAAAACCTTGTGTTATTTTAGTTGATTCAAAGTTTGGTCTATTTTAAATATTGTGAGGTTGTTTGCTGCTTTATCGATCTCCTGTAAATGTTTATATCTCTCATTAAATTCACTTTTTTCCTGTTAACCAAACCAACCTGATTTGTCAGCGAGCTGTGTTCCTTTTCAGTGAAACTCCCAGGAGCCTACAGTGAGAGTCCTGTAGATAGTGCATTGGTCAGTGCCACTCTGGGCTGAGATACATCTCCATCGATGGGATTGATATCATTCCCAGTTTACAGGGTCTGTTACATTTCCAATAAATCAAAGACTTGCATTTATGTCTCAACTCTCATGTGCCCTTTAAAGGTATTTTCACCTTTCCACACCTGAACTTACACCAATCTAACATCACCACTTCTCCTTCACAAAGTTATTAGCAATAGCTTTGTCCTTGCAGTGACCTCCACAGCATCTGTTCCTTTTGACCCTCCTCCACCTCAAAAATATAAAAACCACCATTTACCAGCCCCCTTCCATTGTGAAGAAGAAGCACATTAGACTCAAAACATTAACTTGGTTTCTCTCCTCACAGATGCTGCCAGACCTGCTGAGTTTCTCATGAAATGTCTTTTGAAGTCACTGTTGTGGGAAATCTGGCAGCCAAACCTTGCTCAGCAAACCTCAGGAGACCGTCTGAGGGGAGGGATAATATAATCTTGAAACAGAAAGTGCTGGAGAAAATCTGCAGGGTCTGGCAATGTCTGTACCCAGGGCAGCAGAGTTAAGGTTCCAAGACAGGGACATTTCCCCAGTTCCAAGTAGATTAGAATCCCTACAGTGTGAACGCAGGCCATTCAGCCCATTGAGTCCATACCTACCCTCTGAACAGCATACCACATGAATAACCTTAAATTTGCCATGGCCAATCGATATAACCTGCACAACTTTGTACTGTGGGAGAAAACCCATGCAGACACAGGGAGAAAATGCAAACTCCACACAGATAGTCACTGTCTGTGGCTGGAATCAAACCCAGGTCCCTGGTACTGAGAGGCAGAGGTGCTAACCACTGAGCTACCATGTGACCCAAGTACATTGGATTGGGATCAAGCTTTAGTGTGTGACCATCCATTTTGAGACAAATTAGTTTTTGGCATTGGCATTATGGG
>NC_057746.1:30303436-30327620 GCF_004010195.1 Chiloscyllium plagiosum | reverse complement strand
AGGGAGGAAATTTATACCTGGAGCCAGAGAATGTAGGTGAGATCTTTTATGAATACTTTGCATCAGTATTCACAAAGGACAAAGACATTGTACAAGGTCAGCCTAGTGAGGGGTATGTTAATATTCTGGGACATGTCAATATGAAAAAAAAGGGTTGTTTGTTTTAAAAAGAATTAAGGCAGACAAATCCCTAAGAACTGATGGGATCTATCCCAGAATATTGAGGGAGACGAAGGATGAAATTGCTGGGGCCTTGTCTGAAATTGTTGTATCCTCTTTAAAAACAGGAGAGATTCCAAAGGACAGGAGAATAGCAATGTTGTTCCCTTCTTTACAATGGACATTAGGGATAATTTGGGAAATTACAGGCTGGTGAGCCTCATGTCAGTGGTAGGGAAATTATTGGAGAAGACTCTTAGAGATAGGGTTTAGTCACATTTGGAAAAATATGGACTTATTATTGACAGGCAGCATGGCTTTGTGTGGAGGAGATTGTGTCTCACAAATGTGATTGAGTGTTTTGATGAAGTGACAAAGATGATTGATGAGGGTAAAGTGGTGGGTGTTGTCTACATGGATTTTAGCAAAGCCTTTGACAAGGAACCTTGTGGCAGGATGATAAAGTCAGATGGATCTGCAGTGAGCTGGTAAGATAGGTTGAGAATCGGCTTAGTCATAGAAGCCAGAGAGTAGCGGTGGAAGAGTGTTTTTTCTGATCGGGGATTTGTGACTGGTGGTGTCCGTCAGGGATCAATACTGGGACCTTTTTGTGTGTAATATATATGGAGCGTTTTGGAAGAGAAGGCATGAAGATCCAATCCTTGCAAAACTGAAACAACTGGTATTGATGGGGGAATCCAAAATGCCATCAACAAAATTGAAAGTCTTTTGGACTCAGCGAGCCCAGATCACAGGAGAGGACAGCACGTTATTATGGAGAGCAAGAGTGATTATCCCGAGTGAAAATCGCTGCCAGATATTGGCTGAACTCTACCAGGGCCATCCAGGGGCTTCCAAAATGTAAACATTGGTGAGCAGTTACATCTCACAGCCAGGCTGGGATGCAGACATAGCCATGTTGGTGGGCCAGTGCCCAGGGTGCCACGAAGGGCAAACGTTAATGCCAGCAGATTCCCCACATTCATGGGAATGGTCGGGTAAAGCTTGGACCTGGCTGCACATCAGCTATGCAGGTCCTTTCATGGGTTAACTTTCTGAGTATATGTAGACGCCCACTCAAAATGATTGGACGTGTGTAGGGTCCATTCGTTAAACACAGGAGAAACAACAGAAAAACTGCCACACATCTTTTCAACACGCAGAGTCCCAGAAGGGATGGTTACAGATAATGAGCCATCATTTACCAGCAAGGAATTTGGTTATTTCTTAATTAGATTAGATTAGATTAGATTACTTACAGTGTGGAAACAGGCCCTTCGGCCCAACAAGCTAAGAAGGACAGGTCTGTATCACCCATCATTCAATGGGCTGGAGGAAAGAACAGACCAAACTTTGAAGGCAGGCTTGTAGAAACAGCCTGTAGCTTCACTCGATACCAAGCTGTCAGCGTTCTTATTTGATTATAGGATCACTGCACACGTAACTGCAGTGATAGCTTCGCAGAGTAGCTAATGAGTAGCAGACTCCACACAAAGTTAAGTGTGATCTTCCTGGACCTGGGGAGAGAGGATGAAACAGCATCAGGAACACTGAAGCCAGACACCAGATTCCACCAAGCAAGAGAGACAGTTTGATCCAGGGTACAAAGTTTGGTGCTAGAGCCATGGAAATGGCCTTGCATTGAAAAAAGGTATGGCCGAAATGAGGACAGGGTCAATGATGTATAAAGTTTAGGTACGTGCGATGATCCTGAACAAAGACATGAACCCACCAGATTCTATTCTCCTCAGTAAGAGAAAGAGGGCAAGCCTTGACTCCTGATGAAAGAAATGCACACTCACAACCCATTTGAACTCAATGCTGAATTATGAATTGTTATGATAGATATACAACGTTTATGGAACCATCAGCTGTCAGTTTATTTAAACAGGCTACCCTTTAAACAATGAAAGAAACCAACCTGCTTGTGTCTGTGAAGTGAACAGGAAAACCTGGGCTGCCAATTTCAATAGCTGATTGTTAACATTACTCACATGATGGCATGATTACTGTTTTCCTGCATTGTACAGCTTGTTATTATTACATTGCACATCTATATGACCACAGTTTGATTGACAAGGAGGCTATTAAAGATTTGCTGCTTTTTATAAGGCATTGTGATTGCCAACATTTGTTTTTATAGAGTGAACTGTGTTATAGATATTTATCAATTTATTTTATTTTGTTTTATTTCACCATAGGCCCTGAGGTTTACCCTTTGTGGACACAATGAGTTGGTGTGGAGGGTCTCAGCAAAGGATGGTGGATATGGGGCATGAGTTAGCACTAAGTCGGCAGAAGGGCTATAAGAAACTATGTAGGTGTCTGGAGAATGCTTTGGTATTAGGTTGTCATGTGTGGCCACAGCAAGTGAGTGGCAGGACGGGGTGTGTGGGACAAGGCCTAGCAAACAGAATATTTAATAAAATTGCTGTGACAAAGTCTCAAAGAACGCTGGCACAATGCCATCCTGCACCCATCACCCTCTCCAGATTGGAGACACAACATTCTGGACAGTTTATCCCAAGGATGGTATCATTAGATGGCCATGATTTGGAGATGTACAAAGTTAAAAATCACACAACACCATTTAAGTGTTTCCAATTAAACCTGTTGGACTATAACCTGGTGTTATATGATTTTTAACATCATTACATGGGACATTTTTCAGCTGGGGAATTCAATGAATCTGGAATCATACAATAAGTTAAATTTAGCTGATACTGATCATGAAGTTCCTGATTGTTTTACTAATATCCTTCAGGAAAGGAAATCGATCAGACCCACAGTGATGCGATTGACTTTGACCTGCCCTCTGACATGGCCTCAGAGGCCACTCAGTTATATCAAACTGTGACAGAAAGAAAAAGCCTGTGGATGTACCCACACCACCCAGACCAGAGTGGATCAAGAAAGCATCTCACTACCACCTTCTCAATGACAGTTATGGATGTGCCATAAATTCTGGCCAAGCCAGTGATACACATGACGCAAAATAAATTTCAAAAAGGTCTCATTCCTCCCCAGAGATTGATTAGATAATGTTTCATTCTTTATCCGAGAATCAGTGGTTAAATAAGTGATTATTCCTAAACAGACAAAAATGAACTATCATTTTCACTCTACATTCTAGTACATATTAATTTTAGATGGTTAGACATCTGCTACAGTTACAATTAATTTCAATTTATCTACTGTTTCTCCTTAATTTACAAACATAAATCTCATCTTTTGATGGCCTATTTTGCTCCTACCTTTAATCATTTTGTCCTCTTTTCTGTGGACCATTACATCAACAGTAATTGCCATAATTACAAGGCTGACAAACACCGAGAGAATTACCAGCCAGATATTGGTCGCATTGACTTTGGCGAAGAACTCATCTGGGGTTAAAAAAAGAAAGGAATTAGTATCTGATTTGTAATGTCCAAAACAGTGAGTTTTCCTCCCAGATAACATCAGTTAATCAATTCTTACCATAATCTCTGTTGCTGATACAGGTAAATAATACCAGTAACAAGAAGGGTCTCTATTGATAGAACTTGGAATCACTTGGATTCCAGGTGAAGTTCTGAACAAACATTTGTTTCTCAGAATAACACTCAGCCAAAACCACAATACTGAGTGTCCTTGGTCCTAATCTCAACCCAGTGGCTACAGCTGGAATATGAAATGTGGACATTGGGTGAGGACACATCAGGCCAAACTTCAGGGTTGTGGATGGTCAATTCACTTCCCAAAGTTTCAGGTTTAAATATGAAAAGCAGCCGATTGGGTGTAGTCCAGAGAAGAATCAATGCTCATGATCCACACCCAGTCTGAGTTATTGTCTTCAGGAGAGGAGAAATATTGCTCATCAAATTGTTACTGAACTCACACCTACCTGATATCTGGAGATGAGACACTTGTCCTTTGCTCAATAACTGGTTTTCTATGAAACATGAAAACCTGTTTACAGAATCACTTGTGACATCAATATAACTCTGGACGGTGATGAGGCCTGTGGAGTCCTGAATGAATTCTGTTTCAGACTGTGCTGTCACATCTTCTCCTTCCCCATTTTCCCAGTGTATCAGTGGCTCAGGATACCATCCGTCTGACTGACACACAACACAAAGTCCTCCTTTGCTGCTTTCCTCCACGTGAACCCAAGGCTGGTGTCCAAACTCTGCAATTAGGGTTTAATCAATCATTTAACTCATATTCGTTGTTAAATGTTTAATTTAACAGCACATAACCATTTTAGTCCAGAATGGCACCGGCAGGAGGAGTTGGTAGTGGTGGTGTTGGGAGTGGAAACCAGAGCAGTAGGTCGGCATGTGATGTGAAGTAAAGGTAGTCATTAAGTCAAGTCAGTCTAATAGGAAGAACAGGCAGGACCTGGTTAATGAACACACCAGGACTGGTAATCTGATGTATATTTCATGTAAGGAGTATAACAGGTAAGGTAAATGAGCCTAGATCTGGATTAGTTCATGAAACAACAATTACAGAGAACAGCCAATACAGAGACTTGATTGAGAGAAAGGTGGGACTGTCAGCTCAACATTCCAGGGTTTAGATATTTCAGGCATAATAAAGAGGGATGGAAAAGGGATGGGCAAGTTGCATGACTTATTAAGGAGAATGTCAAAGCTGCACTAAGAGAGGACATCTTGGAGGGATCATCCAGTGAGGTCATATGAGTAGAAATCAGGAATAAGAAAGCTTCAATCACTACCAAAGGCCTCCCAATAATCAGTGGGAAATAAAGGAGCAGATATGTAAGCAGATCATGGAAAGGTATAAAAACAACAGAGTTGTTGGGGAGAGTAATTTTAACTTCCCCAATATTGATTGGGACTCCCTTAATGCCAGGGAGGTAGACAGGGCAGAATTTGTTTGGAGGTTTTCTTGAAACAATATGTAGATAGTCCAATAAAGGGAGGGGCCAAATTAGACTTTGCATTGGGGAATGAGCCTGGCCAGGCGATTGAAGTTTCAGTGGGGTCCAGTTTGGGAACACTGATCATAATTTTGTAAGTTTTAAGGTAGTTATGGAAAAATAGTATTGGTCCTTAGGTAAAACTGGCAAATTGGAGGAACTTTAATGACAACAGTATTAGGTAGGAACTAGACAAATTAGATTGGAGTGGCTGTTTGAGGATAAATCTACTTCAAACATGTGGGAGTCTTTGAAAGGCCAGTTGATCAGAGTTCAGGTCAAGCACGTTTCTGTCAGGATAAAAGATAAGGTTGGCAAGATTCAGGAACCCTGGATGACAAGAGAGATTGAAAGTTTAGTCAAACATAAAAAGGAAGCATACATAAGATTTAGGAACCTGTAATCAGATGATCCCTTGAGGGATATAACGGCAGAAATAAAGAACTTTAACAGGGAATGACAAGGGCTAAAAGGGCCATGAAATGGCCTTGGCCAGTTGAATTAAGGAGAATCCTAAGGCATTTTGTCTCCAAGGAGCAAGCGGGTTGCTAGGGAAACCCAAAGACAAAGGAGGGAACGTATGCATGGAGCTCCAGAAAGTGGTCCTTCAAAAGTACCTTATGTTATCACTCACCAAGGAGAAGGACACAAGATGATGGTAAAATTAGGATGCAGTCTGTTGCTATTCTTCCAGTATTAAAAAGGAGGTGATGTTGGAAAATATTGAAACAGGTAAGTCCCCAGGCCCTGATGGGATCTATCAGATGATACTATGAGAGGCAAGGGAGGAGATTGGTTGGGCTTTGATAACAATCTTTATATCCTCTCTGGCCGTATATGACGCCCCAGAAGACCTGGAGAAAAGTCAATAATTATTCCTTTGTTTAAGAAAGGTAACAGCGATAGACCCGGAAATTATAGGTCAGCGAGCCTTACATCAGAGGTAGGGAAATTATTGGAGAAGATTCTTAGGAACAGAATTTACTCACATTAGGGATTGTCAGCATGGCTTTGTGCAGGGGAGGTCTTATCTCACAAAGCTGATTGAGTTTTTTGGGGGAGTGATGAAGATGACTGATGAGGATGGGGCAGTGGATGTTGCCTGCATGGATTTTATGACAAGGTCCCTCATGGTAAGCTGGCCCAGAAGATTAAGTCACATGGGATCTATGATAGGTTGGTAAATTGGAGACAAAATTGGCTTGGTCATAAAAGTTAGAGGGTAGTTGTGGAGGGGTATACTTCTGACTGAAGACCTGTTACCAGTAGTGTTCCACAAGAATCAGTGCTGGGACCTCTGTTGCTTGTAATAGATAAATGACTTGGATGAAAATGTAAATGTTCTGATTAGTAAGTTTATAGACAATGCAAAAATTAGTGGAGTTATGAATAGTGAGGAAGGTTGTCAAAGGATTCAGCAGGATTTCCAGGGAGATCAGTTGAAAAGTTGAGTGGAGGAATGGCAGGTGGAGCTTAATCCGGAAAATTGTGAGATGATGCATTTTGGAATGCCAAATGCAAGAGGAAAGTATACAATAAATGATGGAATCCATCGGAACATTGATATGTAGAGATCTTGGGTAGCAGCCCAAAGCTCCCTGAAAGGGCCAACACAAATGGATAAGGCAGTAAAGAAGATGTACAGCATTCTTGGGACATTGAATATAAAAGTTGGCAAATCATGTTACAGCTGTTTAAACTTTACTTAGGCCACATGTCGAGTATTGTATGCAGTTCTGGTCACTAGACCACAGAAAGGATGTGGAGACTTTGCACAGGATACAAAAGAAGCTCACCAGGATGTTGATTGGATTAGAGTGCATTAGCTAAAAGGAGAGGTTAGACAAATGTAGATTGTTTTTGCTGGAGCATTGGAGGCTGAGAGGCAACCTGATCAAAGTATATAAAACCAAGTGAGGTGATGTATAGGGTGGAGAGTTGGATTCTTTTTCTGAGGGTGGAGCATAGGTTTAAGATGAGGGGGAAAAGTTTAAAGGAGATGTGCGAGGTGTTTTTTTAACACAGACCTGGAAGTAGATGCCTGGAATGCAATGCCAGGGAGGTGGAAGGAGCAGGGATCACAGCAATATGTAAGAGGCAGTTAGACAGATACATGAACAGGTAGGGAATAAAGGGATAAGGACCAGGTGCAGATGGGATTAGTTTAGAATGGCATCATGGTCAGCACAAACATGGTCGGCCGAAGGGCCTGTTTCTGGGCAGTACTGTTCTGTGTTCTACATTTTCATATGGAATTAACTGTTCCTTTCTTGACCACCTAAATATTGAAATCAGAGGAGGGTAATTTTAGCTGTTGGTGCTAATTTTAAAACAGGCAATATCGGAATGGTGCATAATGTTTCAATCTCTCCGATCATAACCAGTTCTCTCCCTGGTTTCTCAGCCAGGAGGTGATCACTGAATATGAGTCAGATTATTTATCCTATTCTGAATCATTCTGGACTCCTTCATCTCAACTTCTCTCAAACTCCTTTTTAATAACTGCCACCGTGATATACAACTGTTTCTGTTTCAGTAAATTATTACTCTCTTGTAGCTCCCTGTTCCATTTCAGATAATATCAAACACACCAACAAAGACAGCCCAAAGGTTGTATGGTGGAAGATTGTCTGCTCGACTGAGGCTGAAAACCCATCCATCTCGAAACCATGACTAAAAACCAAAAGGTCATTGCCAAGTGTTGCCAAACTCCTTCCAGAGACCCTCTTCACCACTCACCATCTTTCCCCAGCTTCAGATCCAACGTTAGTGTAGTCTGTACCCACCGACATCAGAGAGTGCTCAAACTGCTTCAATCTATTTTTGGTGATTTCAGATTTTCCATCAATTGAGAAACTGATCCTTGAACTGGAGTTCACTGAGAGCAGTCACTGCTCCCGGAGCTGGGGCGTACTGAAAGATTCCCAATTCCAGGAGCTGGGGTTTACTGAGACATTAGGAGAATGTGAGGAGTGCAAATGCTGGAGATTAGAGTCAAGATTAGAGTGGTGCTGGAAAAGGACGGTAGTTCAGGCAGCATCCGAGGAGCAAGAAAATCGACGATTCGGGCAAAACCCTGTCATCAGGAATCCACTGAGTGATTCCCTGCTCCCAGAGCTGGGGTTCACTGTGTGATTCGCTGCTCCCGGATTTGGGTTTCACTGAGAGATTCCCAGTTCCTGGAGCTGCGGCTCACTGAGAGATTCCCAGCTCCCGGAGCTGGGTCCACTGAAAGAGTCATTGCTCCTGGAGCTGGGGTTCACTGAGAGATTCCCTGCTCCTGGAGCTGCAGCTCACTGAGAGATTCCCAGCTCCCGGAGCTGGGTCCACTCAAAGAGTCATTGCTCCTGGAGCTGGGGTTCACTGAGAGATTCCCTGCTCCTGGAGCTGCGGCTCACTGAGAGATTCCCAGATCCCGGAGCTGGGTCCACTGTCATTGCTCCTGGAGCTGGGGTTCACTGAGAGATTCCCTGCTCCTGGAGCCGGGCGCACTGAGAGATTCCCAGTTCCTGGTGCTGCGGCTCACTGAGAGATTCCCAGCTCCCAGAGTTGGGATTCACTGAGAGATTCCCAGCTCCTGGAGCTGGGGTTTCATGAGAGATTCCCAGTTCCCGGAGTCGGGTGCACTGAGAGTTTCCCAGCTCCCCGAGCCGGGTCACTGAGAGATTCCCAGCTCACGGAGCTGGGGTTTCATGAGAGATTCCCAGCTCCCGGAGTCGGGTGCACTGAGAGTTTCCCAGCTCCCCGAGCCAGGTCACTGAGAGATTCCCAGCTCACGGAGCTGGGGTTTCATGAGAGACTCCCAGCTCCTGGAGTCGGGTGCACTGAGAGTTTCCCAGCTCCCCAAGCCGGGTGCACTGAGAGATTCCCAGCTCCCGGAGTCGGGTGCACTGAGAGTTTCCCAGCTCCCCAAGCCGGGTGCACTGAGAGATTTCCAGCTCCCGGAGTCGGGTGCACTGAGAGTTTCCCAGCTCCACAAGCCGGGTGCACTGAGAGTTTCCCAGCTCCTGGAGCTGCGGTTCACTGGGAGATTCCCAGCTCCTGGAGCTGAAGGTCACTGAGAGATTCCCAGCTCCCAGAGCCGGGTCACTGAGAGATTCCCAGCTCCCAGAGCCGGGTCACTGAGAGATTCCCAGCTCCCGGAGCGGAAGGTCACTGAGAGATTCCCAGCTCCCGGAGCCGGGTCACTGAGAGATTCCCAGCTCCCGGAGCTGAAGGTCACTGAGAGATTCCCAGCTCCCGGAGCCGGGTGTACTGAGAGTAATTGTTCCTGGACCTGGGGTTCACTGAGAGATTGTGGACACATACAGATTCCCTGCTGTCAGCCTCTTCGAGCCCTTGTATCTATATTCTCCTCCTTGTCTCTTGCCACCCGTGCAAAACAGAGGCAGTGTTTTAGGCTGGTCTTGTTCAGGTGGCCAACACACATGCTGCAGCTTGCAGTTGTTTGACTGTTGACCTTCCAACCTGTGAGTCTTACACATCACACTGCAATATGGCCAGATTTACCTGCCCACAGGCTCAACAACCTTTGAGCTGCCCAGTTGTGACAGAATAACCCCAGCAGCTCCTACTTCCCCTAA
Source organism: Chiloscyllium plagiosum (assembly GCF_004010195.1). Lineage (NCBI taxonomy): Eukaryota > Metazoa > Chordata > Chondrichthyes > Orectolobiformes > Hemiscylliidae > Chiloscyllium > Chiloscyllium plagiosum. Next base: position 30,317,954 of record NC_057746.1, on the reverse strand, counting down.
CAGCAGGTCTGCAGGGAGGGTGAAGGATTGCTTCCTTATCATCCACCTTCAAAATCACCTTAACTCATCATATTTCACCATCTGCCAAGGTAGGATGCAAGCCCAGGCTCCCATGATGCTCCCTGGGTCGCAATCCAGTGATATCACCTCTCCTATTAAAGGAATAGAGCCAAACTGTATACTTTACTCCAGATGTAGCCTCACAATGCCCTGTACAATTATAGAAACCATCTCCACTTCATATTTCATTTTCCTTTGCAATAAACAACATTCAGTTTGTCTTCCGAATCATCTGCTGTACCTGCATTCTATCATTTCCAGGTTGAACTATGGACACTAACATCTCGAATAGTCCAGCAAATGGTTTGTCATTTTCATTTTCCATTAGCAAGCAGCTTATTATTTGCCATTCATGACTTTAAAAATGTTCTAATCCAAATATTCAGCGACCAGTAACAGTTTACAATGAGAAAGACCAACCTTCAACTTTCAGATCTATCACTGCTTGGTCAAGGTGTGTTTTGGAGTCAATGTAACACGTGTAACTCCCTTTGTCTGATCCTTTTATCTTCTTCAGTTTCAGAGAAGCATTTCCACGGGGAAACTCATCTTTAAACAGTTCTGTCCTCCCTTGATAATCTTTGTCCTGTACATCAGGCCGATCCTGTCCTCCAGTGTATAAATGAACTGGTGAAGCTGAGTCTGATGTAAACCATCGAACCTCTAAGATGTTCAGAGATATAGCTGGGACCACTTGGCACTCTAGTACAACATCTTCACCCACAGAGACTGTGATGGGATCATCTGGTGTAAACACGTGGAATATCTCTGGCAAAATACAAAATAGCAAACAACTCTGTACTCTGACTGGAGGAACAGATTTAAACTTCAGGAAGACATTTTAAAGGACACAAATAAAATTCTGTTTTTTGCCTGACTAATTCCTCCAAAGATTATGAGTTTGAAAGGCACATAATAAAAGAAACAACAGTTGTATAAAGCTTACTATATCTATACCCTTTTGGATTATTCACACACTGATTGGTTCATTGAACAGCTTATATGAATAGATTGGGTTACAAAAGGGAAATTCTTTCTAGTAAACTGAGATTTATAGAGTGTCACGATGGTTAATTATATTCTCTTTCAAAGGTTATTGTGGGTTTGGGAAAGCTGGGAGAAAAGTGAAAGATCATTTGTCTTTTTAATTTCAATGATAACTTTGTGAATCACCAAAGGAAATGAATCATGATGTACTATGATGAGCCACATTGTTTGAATGTCCAATACAAGACTCCCCAAATAAGTTCTCCACTCCAAGTTCCAAATTTCTCAGTGATCACTAGAAGGGCTGAGGAATCCTACTGTAACACTGTGAAAGTCTCCCGAACCAAATGCAATAATCCCTGCTGACACGTGAGAATTGCTTGCCCCAGAAAGCACAAACTTGAGAAGTATCTGCAAAGATACCAACCCCTTCAAGTACTATTGAATGGAACACATTGAGGCCAAGTACAAACAGCAGGAAGAGCATGCAGTATCCACACTGTCAAATCCATCCATCCTAAACACCACATGCCCCATCTGTGGCAGAGTCTGTGGCTCCAGAACTATTCAGACACCACAGAAGCCCAGCTGAGTGAAAGCATTCATCTTCAGCCCTGAGGGACTTCCAAGCAAGAAACAGAAAATGTAACATGGAAGTCTTCCCCGATAATAACACTGGCCGTGAAGCAGTTCTCAGGCACAAGAAGCTGTAAACTCAGCTCCTTTGTGGGTATGACGTTTTGGATGAAAAATGAAGCAGAGATATTTCCTCAAATGATGAAAGCAAAATACTGCAAACGCTGGAAATCTAAAAAACCAGAAAATGCTGGAAAACCTCAGCATGTCTGAGAGTATCTGCAGAAAGAGAAGTGGAGATAATGTTTCAACTCCAGGATGATTCTTCTTCAGAATTATGTTTATCGGTTTATTCTCTCCATAGATGCTGCCAGACTTGCTGAGTTTCTCCAGCATTCTCTGTTTGATTCCTCAGTTCATCCCTGTTTGCTCAACAACTGACCTCTTTGTACTTCATGGTTTTAAACAAAAACAGCATGTGTTTGTATAATCCAGCAGTGTCCCAGGCACTTCACAAGAATGGTACAAATGTAAACTTGTCATTAACTCATATCAGACAGATTAGGACAGACAGCCAAGAGCCTGGTTACAGAGGGAAATACTATAAAAACTTTTAAAGGAGTAAAACGAGTCTGTGAATCAGAAGTATTTAACAGGAATTATCGAGATTAAGACCTCAGTGGCTGAAGGTATGGCCTCCAATGATGGAGCAATTAAATTTGGAGATACCAACCAAAGTAGAATGAGATGAGTTTCGATCTTCCGGAAGGTTGTGGGCAATATTCTCTTTAACTTGCACGGTAACTTAACACGTTCAAACAGCAAGGGCTGGCCCTTTAAATTCATACCAATGCATGGCCACACATTTTAGAAAATCACCTCTACACCTAAAACCAAGTTTTGAAGGAATGTTGGTTGGTTGTGAAGTTGGAGAAGATTACAAAGATGGGCCTTCTCTGGTAACTTGCTGCACATCGAGCTGTGCAAATTGATGCTGCTGAATGCAATGGGAGCATGTTATCTGAAACCATCATGAGATACATCTGGAGGAAGAGCAGATTGAAGAATAAATGGAAGAGGGTTCATGGGTTTTCCCATGATCTGAGGGTTTTAGAATTGTGAAAACCTTCATCATAAACTACCTCAGCTGGTGAGGAGACACTTGCTCCAAGCTGAAATATCAGGAACAATTTACAGTAACAATTCCATTGCTTACCTGACAGTACAGTGTGAAATCCAAGAAACATCACAAGCCCGAAGTGTCTTCCTTGCAAAGTTGGAAGGAATTGATTGAAGTGTCTCATCTGAAATGAAGTCCTTGATGCATTTCTTAAAGGAGAAAGTGAGGACTGCAGATGCTAGAGATCAGAATCAAAAAGTGTTGTGCTGGAGGACTCTCCTGTTCCTCGATTGCTGCCTGACCGCCTGTGCTTTTCCAGCACCACACCTTTCAACTCTGTATTTCTGAAACAGCAACAGGACTGCAATGTCAACGTAATGAGCCAGATCATCTGGTGCTGATGCACATCACAGCAGTGGTCACTACATTCTTACCTTGTTGTGCTTTTCCAATGGGTCTTCTGATCCCAGCTGCATCACCACGTGTTCAGTGCAGGGATTGAGGAGAAAACTGACAAAGAAGAGCAGCAGAGAAGGTACGGCCCAGGTTACAACACCAGCCGCTACAATCAACTAAAATTTTAAAGGTCTTGGTATTTCAGTGGGGACATTGGGTGGGTGCATCGCTGATTTGCACAGTGATGTATGAGAGAGAGTTGGTGAGTGGGGAACTGAGTGAGTAAGTGGGGTATGCGAAGGTAATCAAATTGGGAGATTGGGGTGTCAGGGGTGTCGACATATCAGGGGTCGTGCTGTTGATTTGAACAATGATAGATTGGGTTGAACTGCTGATTAAAGAGTTACACTGGAGATGAAACAGTACAACAATTCTCAGATAAGTATCTGAGTATGTGGTGTGTATCTCACCCAAGTCTCTGACACTAAGATGAGTGGAAGGTTCTGGGCAGCATAAATCATCAGAAACTTCCTGGGCAATGACACAGCATGTGTCAATGTCCCAAAATACACCAGCATCATATGTTACATCATTGTTATTCCCAATACTAGACGTCCTGGCCCATTATTTCAATTCTATGACAGATTTATGGAGCTGAATTTTCATCCTGCAAGAGTAGTTCAGGCTATTTCCGGACTTTGGATTCCTGACTCTGGAAGATCAGTCCATTCACCTGGAATTTCAGTCTCTCAGAGCTGGGTACAGTCTGGAGTGAGGGCTGCTGACAGCGGAGGTGGATGGATATTGAGGTTGGCAGGTCAGAAGTTTCACCTCCATTTACTGGGACAGGAGCCCAGTTCGGTTCCTGTTTGTAAAGCTCTTTAAACCCATCATTCAACCGCCATATCACCTCCATAACTCCTCATGTCAACCCCATGCTCTACTTGTTACTACAATCCCTTCCCTGGAACCATTCTGAAAAACTTTCCCCACATCCACTTAGTTGCCTTCTCATCCTTTCTAATGTGTGGTGCCAGAACTAAACACAGTTCTCTAAATGTGGCTGACTAATACAGCTTGCGGAAGGCTCAGCATTACTTCCCTGCTCATGTACTCAATCCCTCTACAGATGAAACCCAACATGTCTTATGCTCTCCTGACATCCTGATAGCTTCAAAGAACTAACAACAAGACCAATTAGGGATGGGCAGGCAATTCCCCCTCCACCTCCCACAAAAGTATACATTTTCTAAATGGATTAGAACCACATGATCCTCTGTCTTTACACAACTTGTACGATTGTGTCATTAAGCCACCCTTGTCTCTGTATCTCTGTGTAAATCTCATCCTTCACTTGTCAGCCTGTTCCACAGCCAGAACACATCCTGTTTTAATTGATTTGCATCATCTTAACTACTTGCTACTCCTAGAGTTTGGCAACATCAGCTAATTCTGATATTTTATTCTGTCCTGCAATTTCCAAGTTATTGCGTGGTTTTATCACTGGCCCTTGGGGAACACCACTGTCTCTCATTGTCCAGTCAAACTTCTAATGAAGTTGATGCTGAGCTTCCTATTCCATGAACCACAATATTGTGAACCAGCCTGAACATCCACCCCATTCCCTTCATCAACCTTCTCTGTTACTTCATTCACAAAACGCATCAATTAGATGAGGATGACCTACCTTTTAGAAATGCCTGCTGTCAGTCCTTAATGAACTGAATTCTCTTCAGTGACTATTGATTTTTTTCTGAGATTGTTTTCTACAAAACCCTACTCACTAATGATGCTAAACGAACTGGCCTGTAGTTACCAGACTTCCTTTCATTAGTTCTTGAATAAGGGTGTCCCATTTGCCTCTGGCTAATCTTCTGGCATTTATCCTTTAACTCAGGAGATTAGACAATTTGACAAACTGTCTCCAATCTTCATCCAGGAGATGGCGTTGTGGTGGTGATGTCACTGGATGTGTAATCCATTCACCAAGTGACATCCCTTGGTTTGGGGAGTTTGGATGAAGGGGAGATGAAGGGAGGATAACGTGTCAGTGAACTCAGATTGTGGCAAAACCCAAACTGGTTCACTGATGTCCTCACCACGACCTGCCTACACGTGATTCGAGACCCACACCAATGTGGATGACTCAACACTGCTGTCTCAAATGGTCTAACAAGTCACTCAGTTCAAGAACAATTAGGGATGAGTAACAAATACTGACCTTGCCCGTGACTCCCACATCTCATTGAAGAATAAAAACGAACACTTTTACTTCTTTTCACAACCTGTTATTTTAACTGGGGTGCAATTCAAAATAATAATTATGGCAAATAATGGAGTGTGCTCTTCCAACCAAGTATGATAATGTCCTGTCATATAACCAGACATTCCTGACTTGTCTCTATTTGTGTTGCTCAGAAAGCATTTCTGATTCTAATTATTCTGATTACGAAGTCATACAAACTGAAAACATATTTGGCTTCAGAAAGTCAGATGATTCCTCATGGAGATATTTTTCACAAACACTGCAAAGGAACTCTGATCAGTAAATAGATCCAGGGGGATTACAGTGACCAGTGAAATAATCATCATTCTGTGAAGCTGCAGGAAAAAGACAGCCAAGATACAGGGTTGCATTTACAGTCGGATAAGGGAATTTGCGATATTGGATAAAGAGGAGATTGAGGGAAAATAAGTTGGCAATGAACTTGGAGCTCAACAAATAAGTATATATGCTGTATATAATGCTAGTGACGATGCAGATGGGGTATTGTGCGCAGTTCTGGTCACCATGCAATCAGAAGGATGTGAATGCATTGAAGAGGATGCAGAAGAGATTCACCAGGATGTTGTCTGGGCTGGAGTGACTCAGTTAGGAAGAAATTATATATGCTTGGATTATTTTCCTCAGAGCGGAGAAGGCTGAGGGGAGTTCTAATAGAGGTTTATAGAGATCTGAAGGGCACAGACAGGGTATGGATAAAGAGGATAATAACCAGGAGGCACAATTTTTAGGTATGAACCAGAAGGTTCAGTGGGAAGTTGAGGAAAATGTTTTTTTCACCTACAGCATTGTGGGTATGTGAAACTCAGGGTGGTAGAAACAGGAACTCTCAATCCCATTTAAGGATGATTTAAATCAGCATTTGAAATGTCATAGGAGAAAAGGCTACCGACCGAGTGCTAGAAAGTGGAAGGAGAGTAGTTGGATGTTTGATGCCTGGCATGGACACAATGGGCCAAAGGGCCTTTCTCTGTGCTGCAAAAATTGTTGCATTGTGATCGCGTGATGTTCTGCTCTATCTTGTGGGTGCGGCTGATGAATCTGGCATTTACATATGTGATGACTGTTTGAGCATACCCAGGTCAAGCCCAGGGCAGCGGCGCTTCGGTGGGCTCCAAGTCGGCTCCTTCATTGGTCACTCCTCTACGGATCCCAGTGATGACTGCACGCACCCTCTCAAAGGTTTATACCCCATCACAATCACACATATACTTGACCAAGCTTACACACACATACATACACTCTCTCACATACACTCACACGGATACACTCACATACATACACCCACTCTTCTCTCCTACATGCATACACATAATAGTTTATTTGGTGAATTTATATTTGCAGAACCACATTTTGTTTTGCTCAACAACTGCATAAATCCATGTAAGATTCTGTACAGTCCACTTTAGAAATAGAACCAGTCTGATTCAACATTGGGACACAAACAGACTTTAACCTCACACCTTAATGCATTGTCAGAGCTGAGATGGTGCCTATTATTAGACAAGCTGAAGTTATCTTGAGAATTAAAAGAAGTTCTGGGATTTACATATTAACAAATCGAAACTGGCATATCTCATTCTAAAAGATGAAAAACTTAATCTAAATTAGATTAATATCTCATTACAGCTCCATCACACTGTAATCCTTTTACTATAAATTATGTCTTATGGGCCTGTTCCACAACTACCTGATGAAGGAGCAGCATTCTGAAAGCGAGTGCTTCCAAATAAACCTCTTGGACTAGAACCTGGTGTTGTGTAATTTTTAACTTTGTACAGCCCAGTCCAACACCAGTTCCTCCAAATCGGGGATAAAATAGGCAGACAAGTGACAGATTAAATTTCGAATAGTGGACTGTATGGTGATGTATTTTAGCAGGAGGGAGACATAAATTAAATGGCACATTTCTGTGGAGTAAGCACAACAGAGGGGCCTGATAGGGGACTGAGAGAGCAGTCAGCAAAGCACAGGGGCTCTTGGGCTTCAGAAGTTGAGACATTGAAAGTGAAAGCAGGGAATGAATGAAATGTTTTCTATATAGATCTAAAGAGGCAAGAAGAGACGTATTCAGATCCAGTTGAAAGGAGCAGAGGGAAGTGGATAAGGATTGATGAATTCAGAGAAGGACAATACGGAGTTTAGGACCCAGGCACCTGGTGTCACTGCTGTCGATTGGACAGAAAACCCGAAAGGGGAAAGAATGGAATCGGAGAATGGACTCAGTACAAGAAAAACTCTTCAATCAAAGTTTATTCGGGAAATGAAGCGTCACAACTATCTGTAGGATTAAATTATTTATTTCTAAATAAAAAACCCCGGTGGGTCATGTTCTGTCTCCTGGCCCTCACTGTGTTCCTCCTTTTTTACTTCCGTCTCCCTTTCCAGTCTCTGTGTTTGACCCTAAGACTTTAATGTTGCAGATTGCCTCTCCCTCCTGTTCCCTTATACTGACAGGAGCCAGCTCCAGGCTCTGTTCAGCTGATCAGAGACATTGGAGAAAGTTCTCACCTTTTCCCTGGACAATCCCCAGCGGCTCCCCGTTCAACTCCTTGGATTTGATTGGGATCTTTCAGCGGGAATAATATCCATCCGATCCCACTAGGAATGACCCCTTCCTGAAATCAAAGAGGATTTGGGACTCACCTCTTACTTTCCCACAATCTGATCGAACATTTTCCGCCTTTTCCCGACAGATGTGTAAGGAGTAAAATGGAAGGTGACAGCTCCCTCCCACACGGAGAGCTTTCATTTTCAGCTTTCAGAGTTCACTCACTGAGGGCTGCTCCCTCCGATCCAGGGGGTTGGTGCTCGGCTCCTCCCAGAGTCTCTGACCTTGAGATAGGAACAATTCTCCCCAGGGTCAGAAAGCCATCCTGGGGGATGGTGCTGGCTCTCCAGACTCCCCTGTCCCTCACAATCCATGTCCCTCCCTTTCCTTCTCTCCCATCTCACCTCATCCCCCTTTCCTTCACTTTCCACAGCCCTCTCTCTCACCAACCCTCCCCGCTCTCCGCTCTTCCCTCGCACTCCACTTTCCATTTAGTTGTGGGATATAGGTGAATTAATGTTATTTCTGCAATTATAAGTTCTGATACAGAGTAAATGAATTCACATTAGTTTGTGATTGTTTCTCAGCTAAGAGCTGAGTTAACAAGAATGGGAACTATATAGAGGAAGTATATAATCCGTTAAAGAAAATGGTATGTTAGCATGAGACGTGATTACAGAACAATGGTAGATGTATGGGCAACAGATAAGACAGTAGGAAAAACATTTGTTTTCCCACTTGTATGGGGACACAGGAACAAATCCTAATTACAGAGGTCATACAGGTGAGAATGGCCTCCGGAGAGGAATAAATGCTGATAAAGAAAGGATATGCCTAGCGGTGACCTGCAGTAGGATGACGTCAAACAACCTTATGGGGGGCCAGAGATAGGCATTTGTCACGGACAAGGCCGGATAAACAGAAGTTGTGGGATCAGTCTTAAGGAAATGAGTGACGCAAGCGGAGGATGGGGGCAAACAATGAAATAAGAAAAAATATGGGGATTCAAATTGTATAAATTTCGAGAGTTTGTTGGATTTGATGTGTATTTTTATCTTTGCCTTACCTGGCATTAGACATTGCACCCACTTGCAAGTGTACAAATAAACAACACTACTAGTTCAGATTTTTGTCTTGGACTGAAATTATTGAAGTGAGTGAGTTTTTGTTTCTCACATAGTTCTCTCTCACCACTGTACTCATATTCTATATCCCTCTTCCCACCCCTCCCCGATCTCCCTCCCCACCCTCCACTGTCCCCTCTGTCCCCCCTTCCCTTACAATTCATTGTCTGGATTCTCACATTTCATTACAATGCTTTTTGCAGTTTACTTGTCACTGTCTTTGTCTTCCTTTCCATAAACAAAACAATACCAGGCACTTTCATGTCCCCATTTGTGGGCGGCACGGTGGCACGTGGTTTGCACTGCTGCCTCACAGCGCCAGAGACCCGGGTTCAATTCCCGACTCAGGCGACTGACTGTGTGGAGTTTGCACATTCTGCCCGTGTCTGCGTGGGTTTCCTCCGGGTGCTCCGGTTTCCTCCCACAGTCCAAAGATGTGCGGGCCAGGTGAATTGGCCATGCTAAATTGCCCGTAGTGTTAAGTTAAAGGGGTATGGGTGGGTTGCGCTTCGGCGGGTCGGCGTGGACTTGTTGGGCCAAAGGGCCTGTTTCCACACTGTAAGTAATCTAATCTAATTAACCCAGTGAAGTGCTGTTATCACTGTGGTTCCCCGACATTCTGCAGGTCTCCTCCCTTAATCCCTTTAAAGGTGGTTTGCATCCTTTGCAACTCACATCCTGAGCTCAGTTCCCACGGGAATGGAAACATATCCATTTTCTTCCATTGTTGGCTGCATTTTGCTTTGTGCATTGAGAAAATGCTCGCTGCTAATTTTTGTTAAGGTTCGATGGCATTTGTGTGCATGCAAAGGTCAGTCTCAATCCACTGTCTCTCATCGGTCCCTTCTGGCCAGAAATCTCTGAGCTAGGAGGCCACATATTTGGATACCCTACCTGAAGGACGTCCATGAGACCCTTCTGTTCTCTGGCTGTCACATCCCAAACCTTTACCTTTCAACTCGTACAGCTAAAACTGTATACTAATGATTGAACCGAGTCTAGTTTTTGAATGCAGTAACACCACACCCCTTGTTCCTTGACCAAAGAGTTGGCCATTTTCTCAGGAACTGTTGTCACCTCCAGCCATAGAATTTGCAAAGCAGGTAAAAATGATTATCAATTGCATATTACTAACGATGTGAGATGACCCTGTAGCCAAGGATGGAATTGTACATTGAGTTCCCAACTTCACCAAACCTGCTACCAAATGATGGTCTCAAGGTCCTCAATGTCTTTCTTCATGTACTGATTCTTCTAACAAGATCTCTTCCCAAAACAGAGCCAGCAGGATAGTTTATAGTTTCATATCTTGCATTCTGAGTCAGTGCCACTCAGCTCCTGAACTCATTACAGCCTTGGTTCAAACATGGACAAAACAGCTGACTTCCATAGGAATGGGGAGAGGCACTGCCCTTGACATTAATGCCACATTTAACTGAGTGTGGCATCAAGGAGCCCTAGAAACTAGAGTCAGTGGGAATCCAGGGGGAAACCTTTGTTAATTGGAGCCCTTTCCGCATCAAAGGAAGATAGTTAGAAATCTCAGCTCCAAGCTGGCTCTGCAGGAGTTCCTCAGGGTAGTGTCCTAGGTCCAGTCATCTTTAGGTGCTTTATCAATAACCTTCCCTCCATCAGAAGGTCAGAAGTGGGGATGTTTACCAATGATTGCACAATGGTCAGCACCATTCACCACTCCTCAGATACTGAAATAGTCCATATCCAAATGCAGCAAGATCAGGACTATATCCAGGCTTGAATGGACAAGTGGAAAGTAACATTTGAGCCACCTAAGTACCAGCATTGACTATCTCTATCTAATATGTGAGAATCTAAGCTGGGTCTCTCAACATTCAATGGCATTGCCATCACTGAATCAATATCAACATCCTCGGGGATACCACTGACCAGAAACTGAACTGGGATAGCCAATGTAAATACCATGTCTACAGGAGCACAGCAGAGGCCAGGAATTGGGCATCACTTACCTCCTGACTCCCAAAAGCCTGTCCACCATCTATACTGAATAACTCACAAGTGTTTTCTAAAATACTTCCCACTTGCCTAGATGAAAGCAGCTCCAACAACACTTCAGAAAATTGACACCATCTAGGACAAAGTAGCCGGCTTGATTTACACTACATTCACAAATATTCACTCTCTCCACCATCGTCCACATCAACTGCACCACTGTCATCAACTCATCAACCCCCTGGCTACCTCCTCAGAAAAGGTCAATCAACTTAGTCAAACACAATCTTCCCTCAAACCTCCATGCTGACCATCCTTAATTAATCTGTGCTTTGCCAAGTGACAGTTTATGCTGTCTGTCAGAATGATTCCGATAGTTTACGTTTTATTGAGGTTAGAGTCTGACACACACACACATCAAGAGCACACTCTATGATAACCCAGTCATTGTGTTTCCATTCACTTTTAACTGATTTTCATTCCAGGCATTCTCCAGAAATGCATTCCATATCTTCAGCGCTCACTCCAAGGATTTTTTAAACTTGACTGATTAATCTTCTCTCTGTACTCGGAATACAGACCCATGTTTTTGAATTCAGCTCTAACTCACATCAAATCTCAAACTGAGGACTGTCACCTTCTCACACTGGGCTCAACTGAACAGTAGATGACCAGCAGTGCAGAATTTCTCCAGAGGAATTCTGTATGTAATAGAAACATGGACATGGAAAGTGCAGGCTCATGTTTATTTCCTGCCCTTTTCTCTGATCCAATTCCCTTTCAGTTGTGAAGAAAGGCCCTGTCTGAATTGTCTGTTTGTAGTTTTGCCGCCAGTCCCAAGTCTCCAACAGTAGGGTCTGAGACTGTAGTGTCAAACTGGACTGATGTTATTTATTTCTGAAGAAGGGTCACTGGACTCAAAATGTTAACTCTACTTTCCTTCCACAGGTGCTGCAGACCTGCTGTGTTTCACCAGCAATTTCTATTTTTGATTGAGAAATGTTTGTCATACCACAAAATTAGACCTCAATCATTAATGTTGCAAGATTCTCCCCGTGTCTGTGTGGGTTTGCTCCAGGTCTCCGGTTTCCTCCCACAGTCCAAAGATGTACAGGTTAGGTGAATTGGCCACGCTAAATTGCCTGTAGTGTTAGGTGCATTACTCAGGGGTAAACGTAGGGGAATGAGTCTGGGTGGGTTGCTCTTCGAAGGGTCTGTGTGGACTTGTTGGGCTGAAGGGCCTGTTTGAAGGGAATCAAAAAAAAATTCACAACCTCAAATCACTCTGTGTGCAGGGATTTCTCTGGCTTGTTTGAAATCTCTTTAATCTCCCTATGCTCGCTTCCTCGGCCATTTGAAGCTGGCTTCATGAGCTGCGCTGAGTTTAAGAATGATGAGCCCATGTACAAACAATGCAATGTTAGAATAGACTTGAGGAGAAAGTGAGGTCTGCAGACGCTGGAGATCAAAGTTGAAACTTTATTGCTGGAACAGCACAGCAGGTCAGGCAGCATCTAGGGAACAGGAGATTCGACGTTTTGGGCTAGACTTGACCATTCTCGCCGTGAATAAATCTGCTTTTGATTGCCATAATCCTAACAGATCTTACAAAGGTTAATTTTTATTTTATTCCTGAGGCAGAGGTATTCACTGTTCATTCCTAGTTGAGAATTCTTGAAACACTTGTAATGGGTTAACACAACTGAGTGACTGGTTCTCAAATTTTTTTATTTAAAGTTTCTTTTTCAAATAATTTGGTAATGCAGTTACCCTAGCCCCACGTAGCCACTTCATTTTTTTTACTTATTGTTGTTGTAGGATTAATAAGGAATACAACATTTCAAGAGTTATTATCACACCATTAAAGTACATTCATTGTTAAGTCTAAAATTATTGTGTTCATATGTTGCCAATGCTGATTTGACACTTCATGTGATTCTGCTTCACTTCATTTGACAAAGATATACACCATCAGATTGTGAACAGAGTGAAGACAATAACCTAATGGTTAGAATTATAGCTGTGAGGACGAAGGTTCTTTTTAGTTTCAGATTCAGGCTTCCAGGTTCATTAGGACTGACCTGTACCGCTCCCACCTCATTAGCTCTTATTAAGGAATCAGACAACTGACTTTTTTGGGTTGTCTTGTTTAAAGTGCAGTAATGAACATAAATGTAACCTTTGTTATTAGAGATAACATTGTAACAATATCTTTAAAGTTTGCAACTGTGTAGACCTTTAGACTTTAAAACAATTTGTCTAGATTAGAAATTATTTTTGATATTATTTTTGCTTTAATAGGCATAAAGGGTAACATAAACTGTTCCCAAGCTCTCAACAGGGTAAAAACAAATCTAATTAGAGCAAAGGTTTTTATGGGAAATAGCAGCAGTCAATGACAAGTATCTAATTTAATGAGGAATTCAGTGGCAAACTCAGTGATATTGAGGCATAAGCTAAACACTATAAATCCCTGGGTCCGGACTACATATGCCATTTCTCCTTTCTTTAACAAGAAGAACATCTCAAACTATCTCCTTACCTTGTAAAAAAGTTATAAAGTGACAATAACAAAAGCTAGTTAAGACAATGAACCCAATGATAGGTGTGAAAGTAGCTGATGTTGCATATTCATAGGCTTACCAGACCATAGAGGTTTCTCTCATTAGAGGGAAGCAGCTAGAGGTGATTTAACCTGAGTGTGACCAGACTCAGGTGAGGGAAGAGGTTGAGAAGGAGAGTCTTTCACAGTAAGTAACCTTAAACCAGCGAGGGGAAGTGAACCTACACTGCTGGCTTCAGATTGCTCTGCAAACCAATGATCCAGTCAACTGAGCTAAACCAATTCCCTGCAGCATTGTTACAATGTTTAAAATACTTTTGGATAAGTACATGAATAGGAAAGTTTTGGAGATAACTGGGCTCAGGACAGGTGGGTAGGACTAGTTTAAATTAAGAACATGGTCAGCGTAGACTGGTTGTACCTAAGACTTGTTTCCATGTTGCATGACTCTATGACTCTGACGCAGTTTGGAGATAGTAGAAGGCGATGTCAGCCAATGTCCGTTGCCCTTAAGAGCCAATCATCCACCTGGACACCCCATGCTGGCCTATTACCCGCCCTCGACCTCTTCATTTCCAACTGCCGCCGGGACATTAACTGCCTCAACCTGTCGACCCCCCTCCCCCACTCCAACCTCTCACCCTCACAACGCGCAGCTCTCCAATCCCTCTGTTCCAATCCTGACCTCACCATCAAGCCAGCGGACAAAGGGGGCGCAGTGGTAGTCTGGCGCACTGACCTCTACATCGCTGAAGCCAAACGCCAACTCGAGGACACCTCTTCCTACCGCCCCCTTGACCATGACCCCACCCCCCATCACCAAACCATCATCTCCCAGACCATACACAACCTCATCACCTCAGGAGATCTCCCACCCACAGCTACCAAC
>NC_057746.1:30295620-30302193 GCF_004010195.1 Chiloscyllium plagiosum | reverse complement strand
ACTCTCTCCCCACCCCCCCCCTCCTCTAGCTTATCTCTCCACGCTTCAAGCTCTCTGCCTTTATTCCTGATGAAGGGCTTTTGCCCGAAACGTCGATTTTGCCTGTCCTCGGATGCTGCCTGAATTGCTGTGCTCTTCCAGCACCACTGATCCAGAAAGATTGATAATGTGTCCACTAAACCAATCAGCAATAAGCCTAGCCAGGGTCAATCAGAATGTATTGCTGTAATTGACCAATATTTGGGTTGTGCTTTGGGAAAAGTTAATAAGTAGCTTCCAACGAATGTAAGAATAATTGCAGTTATCTTTTCATTTGGGAATGGAAAGTCCTTGAGACATTGGCAGAGATTGATAAACCAAGTGTTGACCCATGCCTGAAGCTAAACTCGGAAGCAAGAGTCAAAGTCCACCCATAAAATCTCTGCCCTGCGTTAATAGCTATTAATTATGATCTAACTAAAGTTTCTTGAGTTATGACATTAGACTGTTTCTTAATACCTAATTAAAATCTCAAATGAACGAATTAATCTTGGGATTTGAATTAAAATGTTACAATACCCCCATAAACTTATATTATTATCACATTACACAAGTGCTGCCTTGAGGAATGATTTAATGATGATTGTAAGAAAACTGGTATTTCCTTAATGATATTAGTGAGAGGGGTGTGTAGAGTTTGCCTCTCCTTAGGAAGGGCACAGAGAAAGTGTGATCAGTGAGAGGTCTATGGGTTGAGAACCCATCAACCACACTCAGTAAAAGATCTGAGATACTCCTGCCTGATGACACTAAGTGGCTGGTAGGTGATTTTTATTTTCTAAACAGTTATATTTGAAATTAATAAATTAAAGATTTTAATCAGATGACTCAGTCAGGAAGTTGAATTAATAAGAGTGTGAGCATAGCATATGACTATAGATATTAATTTACGGGGAGATGTAGTCTTTAGCATGAGGTCAGCCAGGTAGATCTCATGGAATATTGGGCTGTTAACCTGGTCCAATCAGGGAGCCCTGGCTGAGAGATACGAACAGGAGTGTCAGGGATCCTGCTCACTCTCGGATCCAGCTTTGTGCTAGCTGAATCAGTGCCGTGTACTGTGCATAAAGGATGACTTAGTGCCAGGATAGCAGCCTTCATGGAATTATTTCAGTGGCAATGAGAGAAAAGTGTCCCTGAAAAGATTTATTTGCAACATTCGTCTTTAAATTGGCATAAGCATTTCTGGCATGATGCCAATATTTGGGAAGCTTGACTCATTCAATTTTGCCGTCAAAGTCTGGACACAATATAGAAAGAATATGCTATTATTTCCAGGCAAATGACATTGGGGTAGACAAAGAGCAATGAGCAATTTTCCAGACAGCATGTGGACCCATTTGTTTTACAATAAAAGATATTGTATTGTATTTTTCAATTATTAGGAGCTTAAATTTCCCAGAGATACCAGATACTTAAACCTTTCAAGGTTGACAAATTTAGTTAAGGAATATTATGATCCAAAGTGTCCTCTAATTCTGAGATACTTTTGGATTTACTTGACAGTTTGAGAACCAGTGAAATCTGTATCGGGGTTTTATTGAGATTAAGACGACTGACAGAGGCATGTGATTTTAGTTTAACCACAAATGAGATGTTGAGAGACCATGAAGTATGAAGAATTAATGATATCATCTTGCAAAAGCACCTATTAGCTGAAGCTCAGCTGGACTTCAAACAGGCACTACAACTAGCTTTGTTGTTAGGAAATGCGGCAAGTGGAACTTATATGTTACAGGGTATGCCAAAGGAAGTGGACATCTTCGTCAGGTGACTGGGCTTGGGGAACACACTTGAGTGCAGGCAATTGCATCGCCTCACTCAGGAGGTATCGTGAACGGGAGGGCCCGAAGCCCCAAAACAAAGCAAAATCTCGGTCAAACAGTTAAAGATACCTTGAGAATCCAAGTCGGCAAACTATTGCAGTTTCTGCTGTTATACAGCCTCAAGATGGCGAAAAAGTCCCACTAGACCTGACCTGAGTAAGAGAGCTCATAGGCTGGTGTCCAGGAGAAAGCACACCCTAGAAAATACACTAACAGCTGATTTGGAATAGTTAAAGTGCTTAGAAACACCCAAAACAGCAGCAAACAAAATAAATGTCTGGTTAAATGGTCGCCCATAGCTTCAGGTCAAAATCCAGTGGTGTGTCCTTATTCCCAGTGCATACAATTAAAAGTTGGAACACCATCCGGGAGGCCAAGTGGCTAATGCAGATGCCTTGAACTGTGTCCCCTTGACGGATACACCACCAGTGGTGCTTCCCATGGAAAAGTCCGTTCTGGTTTGAAACTTTCTCAACACCCTTCCAGTCACCGCTGACAATATCACACTGTGGAGTCAAAAAGATCCTATCCTGGCAAAACAGCTGGTGGTGTTGGGGGAAACAAAAGAGCCATCACAACCAGGACTAAAACCTTTCTGGACTCAGCAAAATCTGATTGCCACAGAGGATGGCATATTATCATGGGGAGCAACGGTGATCTTCCTAAATAAAAGTCACTGCCTGATATTTGCTGAACTCCACCTGAGTCATTCAGGAGTTTCCAAAATGAAAATATTGGTGGGAAATTATGTCTGGTTGTCAGGATTGGTTACTGACATAGACGCCTTAGTGGGTGATGTCCAGAGTGGCAAGAAGGACAAAAAATTACAGCCAACAGATCCCCCACATTTGTGGGAATGGCCAGATAAATCCTGGACTCAGTTTCATGTCAGCTATGCCAGTCCTTTCATGGACTATGTGTGTTCTGCCATTGTGGATGGTTGGACGTGTATCGAGTTCATTTGTCAAACAGGGATGACGATTGAAAAGCTGCAAGCATCTTTTGCAAGAAACGGGCTCCTAGTTGTGTTGATCACAAGTAGTGGGCCATCATTTATGAGCAGGGAATTTGATTATTTCCTAAAGTCGAATAGCATTCTGCATGTTCAGACAGCTCCATATAATCCATCATCCAATGGTCTGGCAGAAAGAGCAGTCCAAAGGCAGGCTTAAAGAAACAGCCTTTAACTTCACTAGACATCAAACCATCCACGTTCCTGTTGATGATAGAACCACCATAGAACTACTACAGCGTGGAAGCAGGTATTTGGCCCATTTAATCCATACTGACCCTCCAAAGAAAATCTTATTCAGACCTGTTCCCCATACATTACCCCCATAACCCTGCATTTCTCATGGCTAATCCACCAAGCCTGCATATCTTTGGACTGTGGGAGGAAACCTGCTCAAACATGGGGAGAATGTGCAAACTCCAAATAGACAGTCAACAGAGACTGGAATCTAACTAAGGTCCTGGAGCTGTGAGGCAGCAGTGCTAACCACTGACCACTATGTCACCCTTCAAACAGGGAGTTCCAGCAGAGTTGCTAACGGAGAGAAGACTCCACCATAGGTTAATATGAAATTCACGGACCTAGAGGGAAAAGTGAAACAGCATCAGGAACGCCAATGTTGAACAACTCTTCTCAGTAAGAGAGGCAGTTTCCTTCAGGAGGTGAAGTTTGATGTTAAAACCAGGGAATGGCCCTGCATGGGTAAGAGACATGTTTGACACAAAGTCAGGTCCCATGATGTACAAGATCAGCTAGGAGAAGTGGTCCTGATCACGACTGTGGACCAACTGAAAGCTGCAACTTCGCAGGTGGGGCAGGAGCAAAACATACCTGGCTGCTCAGAACATCTGGTAAGGCTGTCAGAACACGTAGGTCCTTCCCCTCCACCTAGAATTGAAGAAACCTCTAAGGATATAGTAGAAGTCAGAGCCTCGGCAATGCTACCGCCTGATGAAGAAGATGAGCTTTGACCTTCATGCTCTGGGCACAAGAAGCTGGCTGCAGTCCAGTACGTCTACCTGTCTGGTACATGCTGTCAGGATCCAAGACAGAACCAGAGGGAGTAGCTCTGGTGCAAAACTGCCCAGGAAAAGCTACAGCAAAAGGAACGACCCCACATCTCAAGACTTA
This sequence comes from Chiloscyllium plagiosum, assembly GCF_004010195.1. Classification (NCBI taxonomy): domain Eukaryota; kingdom Metazoa; phylum Chordata; class Chondrichthyes; order Orectolobiformes; family Hemiscylliidae; genus Chiloscyllium; species Chiloscyllium plagiosum. Next base: position 30,298,185 of record NC_057746.1, on the reverse strand, counting down.
GAAGGGGAGGGATTAGAATAAGATCAGCCAGGAGGATCTCATGGTATATGATTTATCTGATTGGAGCTGTGAATCTGGTCCAATCAGGGAGCCCTGGCTGACAGATATAAACAGGAATGTCAGGGGCTCTGTCACTCAAGGAGCTAGCTCTGTGCAAGCTGAGTCAGTGTCATGTACTATGCAAGTGTAAATAAAAGAGGAGAAAGTGAGTCTGCAGATGCTGGAGATCAAAGTTGAAACTTTATTGCTGGAAAAGCACAGCAGGTCAGGCAGCATCCAGGGAACAGGAGATCCGACGTTTCGGGCACAGGCCCTTGAAGGGCCTGTGCCCGAAACGTCGAATCTCCTGTTCCCTGGATGCTGCCTGACCTGCTGTGCTGTTCCAGCAATAAAGTTTCAACAAGTGTAAATAAAAGGTGACTTGGTGAAAGGATACCAGCCTTTGTGGAGTTATTTCAGGAGAGTAGTTTGAAAGGTACATGGAAATTTCATTAAAAGTGGTCCCTGGATTTGGTCTTGTGGTATTGTTGATCATTCAATTTGCTCTCTGGGTGTAAGTGATCCCTGGATTTGGTCTTTCGCTGTAAATAACCCCTATATTTTGTCTTTTGGAGTAAATGATCCCTGGATTTGGGCTCCAGGGAAATTCTCTGTTTACCCTTCCTCATCCCAGTCCCTTCTTGGTTTCTTATCCTTTACTCTGCTCTGTCTTTTTCAGTCATATTGTTTTGCTTCTTTTTACCAAGGGGTGAAACTGAACCTCACCTTATCGACCCTACCCCCTGTATATTTTTCATGTAATGCCAACAAGCTTTAAAAGATACAGATGCAATAATAAACTTAATCAAAATGGTCTGGCATTTCAGTATTTAACGTTTATGCAAATCAAAGGGGTATGATCAGTATGTACTAATGTATCTCTACAACCATGAAAATGGTTCAGAACCAGTGACAATCCCAGGATTTATCTTTTGGAGAGTATCTCTGTTTCTGTCGATTTTAGGCTTTTAGAAATAGAACATAGAACATAAACCCTCTGATTATCTTATATGTCTCAATTAAGTCACCTTTCAAACTTCTTCTCTCTAACTGCCTCAAGTCTCTCAGCCTTTCCTCATAAGACCTTCCCTCCATACCAGGCAACCTCCTAGTAAATCTCCTCTGAACCCTTCCCAAAACTTCCACATCCTTTCTATAATGTGGTGACCAGTACTCTACGCAATACTCCAAGTGCGGCTGCACCAGAGTTTTGTGCAGCTGCAGCATGACCTCATGTACTCCATTGGCTTCTTTATGGCCAACTCATGATTACGCCTCTCCCCAAATCATTAGCATTATCGCTACCTTGAAGAGTTTGTGAAATTAAGGGCAGCCAAAACTATTTCATTGATCAAAATGGCTTTCAGCACCTCAAGGGCTGCGTGGCACTCCCCTGGATACACTACCTTGGCTTTCTTTCTGAAACATCTCCATAACAATGTTTAGTCAGCATGAGCTCTGCAGAATTTGTCGGCATGAAGAGAATGTTGAAGGAGGAAAACACAAGCTTGTAAACTCACTAGAAGTACTGTTTTGACTTTTTGATATTTAGATTACCCTCTCAGACTTTAGCTTTCAGGGCATAGATTGAAAAGTAGAAATTTATAATACCGGCTGATGATAATACTGGACAGACTAGATTGCAGTTTGGAAACTGAATGGGTCATAAGTTTAATTTTGCAATTGGTTATCATGGTTGTTACTTACTCAGTGTATTTTGATGAGGCTGCCAATGTTCTTTGAACCTAAGAACCCAACTTTAATGCACAAAAGAAGAAGAAACAAAGCTGTATGCATGTGGCAGTTTAGAAAGATCTTAACGTAATCAACAAAAAGAATCATTCAAACCTTTACCCAGCAATATCATTTACAGATTCTCAAAACCACTAAATGTCACTCCTAATGAACCCTTTACGTTTTTCTTCTGAACTGAATCTTTATAATTTTGATGGTCCAGAGTTTTTTGTTTCAGTTCCCATGGCCTAAGCCTCTTTTTTAACTCTGGCAGCTTGAAAACTTCCACTGAATCTCTCAGATTGGAGATTTCACAACCTCAATTTTGTCACAACTAATACATTGTACTGCTGCATTGATGGAACTCTTTTTCCCTGAACTGGAGCTTAAACCACAAATGCCCCTTGGTCTGTTTGCTGTGTGTCATAAAGGGAAACACTTTGTAAACACTTCATCCACTATTAGCACAGGTATTCTGCAAATACCAAACTCAAGATGTACACTTCCTTTGGAATGATTTCTTTACCTTACTGTTCCAAATAACTTTCCGATCATAGAATTGAAACTAAAACTTATCTTTACTCTACTTTAAAACACAAATTTCCAATTAAGTTTAATATGTTCCATATATTTATCACAAAACACAGTATAAATCACAGCCACACACTGGAAAACAGATGAAAAGATAGAGGATGGAACTTGGTAGATTAACTGAAACAGGAAATAAATGAAAAAAGAAGCAGATTTTTAATATAGATTTTAGTTTAATCATCTGATATTTACAGTTTTATT
>NC_057746.1:30284215-30295120 GCF_004010195.1 Chiloscyllium plagiosum | reverse complement strand
ACGTTTCTTCAGGGCTTATGTGTTGATGAGGCAACTTGGTTCAGATGAGGCGATGGAGAGTTACAGATCAGCTAGCAAGGATTTAAAGAGAGAGTTAAGAAGAACAAAGAGAAGACACAAGCAGTCTTTAGCAAATAGAATAAAGGAGAACCCTAAAGCTTTCTATAGATATGTGAGAAATAAAAGGATGATTAGGGTAGGAATAGGGCCAATCAAAGACAGAAGTGGGAAGCTGAGTGTGGACCCTGTGGAGATCGGAGAGGTGTTAAACGAACATATCTCATCAGTTTTCACTCAGGAAAAGGAGAATATTGTAGAGGAGAAGACTGAGATACGAGACATTAGACTACAAGGTTAGTTACGAACAGGTGCTATCAATTCTAGAAGGAGTGAAAATAGACAAGTTCCCTGGGCCAGATGGGATTTATCCGAGGAAGCTAGGGAGGAGATAGCAGAGCCTTTGGCTTTGATAATTTGAGTTGTCATTGTCTACAGGTTTGGTACCAGAGGACTGGAGGATTGCAAATGTTGTGCCCTTGTCCAAGAAGGGCAGTAGAGATGACCCAGGTAATTATAGATCAGTGAGCCTTACTTCTGTTGTGGGAAAGGTTTTGGAAAGGATTCTGAGAGATAGGATTTATAATCATCTAGCAAGCAACAATTTGATTTCAGATCGTCAACATGGTTTCGTCAAGGACAGGTCATGTCTCACAAACCTCATTGAGGTTTTTGAGAATGTGACCAAGCATGTAGATGAGGGTAGGGCAGTTGACGTGGTAAAGATGGACTTCAGTAAAGCCTTTGATAAGGTTCCACATGGTAGGCTGTTGGAGAAAATGCAGAGGCAAGGAATGGAGGATGATTTAGCAGTTTGGATTAGAAACTGGCTTTCTGAAAGAAGGCAGCGAGTGGTGGTTGATGGAAAATATTCAGCCTGGAGTCCGGTTACTAGTGGTGTGCCACAAGGATCTGTTTAAGGACCACTGCTGTTTGTCATTTTTATCAATGACTTGGACACAGGCATAGGTGGATGGATTTTGCAGATGACACTAAAGTCTGTGGAGTAATGGACAGTTTGGAAGAATGTTACAGGTTGGAGGGGACTTGGATAAACTGCAGAATTGGGCTGAGATGTGGCAAATGGAATTCAATACAGCTAAATGTGAGGTGATGCACTTTGGGAAGAATAACAGGAAGGCAGAGTACTGGGTCAATGGAAAGATTCTTGGTAGTGTGGATGTGCAGAGGGACCTTGAAGTCCATGTACATAGATCCCTGAAAGTTGCCACCCAGGTGGATAGTGCTGTTAAGAAGGCATACGGTGTGTTAGGTTTCATTGGTAGAGGGATTGAGTTCTGTAGCCGCAATATCATGCTGCAACCATACAACACGCTGGTGCAGCCACACTTGGAATATTGTGCACAGTTCTGGTCCCCATATTTCGGGAAGGATGTGGAAGCATTGGAAAAGGTGCAGAGGAGATTTACCAGGATGTTGCCTCATCTGGTGGGAAGGTCTTATGAGGAAAGGCTGAGAGATGTGAACCTGTTCTGATTGGCAAGAAGAAGGCTAAGAAGGGATTTGATAGAGACATACAGAATTTTCAAAGGATTAGATAGGGAAGACAGTGAAAGTTTTTTTCCTAGGATGATGACATCAGCATGTGCAAGGGGGCATAACTACAAATTGACAGGTGATAGATTTAAGACAGATATCAGGGCAGGTTCTTTACGCAGAGAGTAGTAACGGCGTGGAATGCCCTACCTGCTAATGTAGTCAACTCAGCCACGTTAGGGAGATTTAAACAATCTTTAGATAAGCACATGGATGGTTTTGGGATAGTGTAGGGGGATGAGCTGAGAATAGTTCATTTTAAAACGAACTGTCTTACCTTTGCTGTAGTCTCCCGGGTTCACTTTTACCTTCGCCGCTGCTCCCACTCAAATGAGGGATCAGCTAGCCTTCCTGACTTATATACTCACTTTTCCTTCCCGGCTGCCCCTCTGCTTGCCGTCACTTCCTCTGCTGCTCCCGCTCTTTCTGTGGAGAGAGAGTAAAAAAAACACACCGCTGCCCGCTACAGGTAAGCAATTTTAAAACAAACTTTCTTACCTTTGCTGTAGTCTCCCGGGTTCACTTTTACCTTCGCCGCTGCTCCCACTCAAAATGGTTTTGGGATAGTGTAGGGGGATGAGCTGAGAATAGTTCACAGGTCGGCGCAACATTGAGAGCCGAAGGGCCTGTTCTGCACTATATTGTTCTATGTTCTATTAAGCATGTAAATAGAAGTTAAAACTTGGAGCCATTATAAATGCAAGGAGATCAAATCTGAAGCTAAATATTGAGGTGCATGTTACCTTTAAAATGATAGGCATGGAAAATAGCTTTGCTAGTATGAGATGGAATAAGTCAGAGAATATGAAATTATCTCATGTGAGGGTGTATAGAATCTGTATTGGTGGATATAAGAAATAGAAAAGGGAAAGAAGACACTGGTTGGAGTACTACATGGGCCCTATTCAGTAGCAATATCATAGGACAGACAGTAAACCAGGAAATAATGAGGACATGTGAAAACAGTAATTAATCATGGGTAACTTTAACCTTCATCTAGATTGGGATAGTTGGATTGGTAAAGGTAGCCATGAGGAAGAATTCATGGTGAGCAACTTCCTGGAACAATATGTTTTGGACCCCCTCGGGGATCAAGTTATTTTTGCTCTGCTGATATGTAATGAGACGGTTTAACAAATGATTTCAAGAGTAAAGGATATCTTAATGTGATAAAATTTACCATTCCGTTTGAATGAGAAACTTGGTTTGGAAACAGATTTACTAATCATAAATAAGATAATAAATTATCAGTAGGGTAGAGTTAGCTGGTTTGGACTGGGAAAGGAGCAGAACATATGTGTGAAGAACAATGGCAGATATCTAAGAAAATAGTTCATGACTCACAGACAAGATACATCAGAGTGAGGAACAAGGGATTCTTGAGAAGGAAATAAACCAATCATAGTTAAGCAAGCAAGTTAAAGATAGAATTGAAAGAAAAAACATACAAAGTGGCAAACAAAGATGGTAATTCAGGGAATTGGCAAACTTATACCAGCCAACGGAGGATGACCCAGCCAACAAAAAGTGAGAGAATGAAACTGAGTGCAACGTATCATATGATATAAAACTGGACTGTAAGAGGTTCTTTAAATGCATAAAAAGGATGTGTGAGCCCAAGTGAACAAAGGCCCCTGAGAGAATGAGGCTGGGAAGATAGTAATGAGGAACCAGAAAATGGCAGAAGAGTTGAACTTTGCATCAGTCTTCACAGCACTAAATTATCAAGGGATAAAAGTGGAGGAGGAATAAACACAATCATTACCACCAGACAAAATGTATCAGGGAAATTAAGAGGGCTAAAGGCTGATGATTCTCCTGGTTCTGTTGATCAACATGGGCATAGATTCAGCGCTGACAATACATTCAGTGAAGGAAGTTGGAGATGAGAGAGGAGATTTGAATTTGGTCAAAAGCAATATTTGTCCAAGTTTTATGGCCATGCAGTAACATGAAAGTCTCACTCAGGTCACCGACACGTTGATCCCTTTAATTTATTATGCATGTGCAGCTGCACCTATAAATCACCTGCACATTCCCAAGAAAAAAATAATTAGAGGGTGCATCAGATTTTTTCTGAAGTGGAGTGTTGATATAAGTTTTGAATGGGACACACTATGACCAGAAGCTTGAATCTGCAATGTTGAAGATAGCCATTCAGCCCATCATGCCTGCTGGCTCTTTGAAATGTTGTCCCGCAGTCCGGTATTTTCACTCACAGCATTGCCAATTGATTCTATTAGTGCAAGTGTCACAAATAAATAAATAAATCTAACACGTTAACTAGTCCCTGCTCTAATTTTGTGAAGACAGCACTATATTTGCAGGAATACTGGGTGGTTATTTGTCGATTTTTAAATAAATGACTGATTTTAGGAATTTATGCATGAGCCTACATAGATTACTGCTCCATCAGAGGTATGGGGGTCTTGCAGACAAAATTGATGAGATATATAATTTTTTTAGTTGCCACATCCCTGGATTTTCATGGACAGGCTGAGGTCAGTCCAAGGTTGTTGTCGCACCAGGGAAAAAGGAAAATAAATTAGAGCTAAAATGTCAAAAGCTTTAGGTCAAAATATTGAGAGAAATGATCAATATTTCATCTGCTGCTGAACTAAGGAATCAAAACTTGATGTAAACATCCAAAGATGACAATACATCAAGATTGTAACTTCCTATTTCACAGTGGAAAATTTATTTTCAGAAATTAGTAAACCTCTTTCCAACAGGACAATCATAATTGCTCAAAGCAATTGATGCTGATTTAGGTATTGGGATGTAATGATCAGGCCTAAGTTCAAACAGGCTGCATTTCCACTGGAAGAATTGTATCATCTATCACTAGAGGGGGTGGGGATTCTAAGCTTGCAATTACGAGCTCAAATAGGTTATTAAATGACTTTGTGGAATTACGAATACAAGTGTTTACTCTTGTAATTAAATACTTGAGAGTCATAGAGATGTACAACATGGAAACACACAACTTTCGATCCAGCTCTTCCATGCTGACCAGATATCCTAAATTAATCTAGTTCCATTTGTCAGCGTTTGGCGCATATCCCTCTGAACCTTTCCTATTCATATCCCCATTCAGATGTCTTTAAAATGTTGTAATTGTACCAGCCGCCACACTTCCTCAGGCAGCTCATTCCATACACACATCATATGTGCTTTCATGAAATGTGAAGTCATCCACTCTAGTAGGAAAAAAAGGAAGGTGGATTACTATCTGTCTATAAGTTGAGAAAGGGGAAGGTGCAATGAAACCTCGATGTCTTTGTATACCAGTCACCGAAAGTAATCATGTAGATGCAGCAGATGGTAAAGAAGGCAAATGGTATATTGGCCTTCACAGCGAGGCAACTTGTGTACTGGAACAAGGATATCCTGCTGCAATTATACAGGGCATTGGAGAGGCCTACAGTATTGTGTCCAGTTTTGGTCTCCTTATCTGAGAAAGAATGCTCTTCCGATAGACGGAGTGCAGTGAAGGTTTACCAGACTGATTTCTGGGATGACAGGACTGACATTAGAGGATACCTTGAATTGCTTCGGATTATAGTCAGTGGAGTTTAGATTAATTAACAGATTTAGATAGATTAGATGTGGAAAGGCTGTTCACAAAGGAGGGGGAGTTCAGAACCTGGAAAATTAAGGAAATTTTATGATGCCTTCTTTTCCCACTCACATATCAAAACCAATGGTCTCCCCAAGATCTTGTCTTTCTCCCTGCTTGTTTTCATTTACATGATATCACCTTGCAAGTTCATTCAAAATACCAGACCTAGCTCCACATCCATGTCCCTCATGATTTTATAAACCTCTATAAGGTCATCCCTCAGCCTTCATGCTCCAGGGAAAACAGCCCTAGCTGATTCAGCCTCTCCCTATAGCTCAAACCCTCCAACCTTGGCAACATCCTTATAAATCTTTTCTGAATCGTTTCAAGTTTCACAACATCCTTCCGAAGGAGGGAGACCAGAATAGCACACAATATTCCAAAACTAGCTTAACCAACGTCCTATACAGCCGCAACATGACCTCCTAACTCCTGTACTCAACTCTCTGACCAATAAAGGAAAGCATTCCAAATGCCTTCTTCACTATCCTATCTACCTGTGACTCTACTTTCAAGTAACGATGAACACAGACTTGGCCAGTCGTAACTGTCCTTGAGTATCAACCTTGGGGATCAAGGGGTTGGACTTTAGGAAATATCTTCCCATCCCATATTAAAAGGGAAGGGTGGGAGGCAGGAAGTGTTGTGGTGATTTGGCTAATTCACCCATTTTGCTGCAGCTATTTTCTGAGTAGCAATGGATTGAAGCAGAAAGTCTGTATGGATCTGTTTTCCACATTGAGTCATAGAGACATAGAGATGTACAGCACAGAAACAGACCCTTCGTTCCAACTTATCCATGCCAACCAAATTATCCTAACCTAATCTAGTCCTTTTTGCCAGCAGTTGGCCCATATCCCGCTAAACCCTTCCTATCCATATATGCATCCAGATTCCTTTTAAATGCTGTAATTGTACCAGCTTCCACCACTTCCTCTGGCAGCTCATTCAATACATATACCACACTCTGGGTGAAAAAGTTGCCCCTTAGGTCTCTTTTATATCTTTCCCCCTAAACCTAAGCCCTCTAGTTCTGGACTCCCCCACCCCAGGAGAAAGACCATGTCTATTTATCCTATCCATGCCTCTCATGATTTTATAACCTCTATAGGGTCACCCCTCAGCCTCTGACACTCCAGGGAAAACAGCCCTAGCCTATTCAACCTCTTCCTATCTCTCAAATCCTCCTACTCTGGCTACATCCCTGTAAGCCTTTTCTGAACCCTCTCAGGTTTCACAACATCCTTTCAAGAGGAAGGAAACCAGAATTGCGTGCAATGTTCTAAACATGGCCTAACCAATGTCCTGTACAGCCACAACATGACTTCCCAATTCCTATATTAAATACTCTGACCAAATGCCTTCTTCACTATCCTATCTACCTGCGACTCAACTTTCAAGGAACTATAGACCTGGATTCCAAGGTCTCCTTGTTCAGCAACACTGCCAAGGACCTTCACCATTAAGTGTATAAGTACTGCTCTGATTTGCTTTTCCACCTCACTTCTATCTAAATTAAACTCCAGCAGCCACTCCTCAGCCCATTGGCCCATATGATCAAGATTCCATTGTACTCTGAGGTAACCTTCTTCACTGTCCCCTACACCTCCAATTTTGGTGTCCTCTGCAAATTTACTAACTATACTAACTTCCTATGTTCATATCCAAATCATTTAGATGTATTTTTGCATTTGCTTATGGATAATTTATGAATAAGGTATACTTGCAAAATTAAAAAGTCAAAAAATCTTTTGGCTGCCTCAACGTTTACACAGTTACTATATTAGCTTCCTGGAGATTCACCTTCCCCATTTCAGGAACCAACAGATTTTTTATGGTGCTGCAAGTATTTTCATTTTCAAATATGCAAACATTTACACGAGATAAATAACTTCACTCAGAAAACATCACTTGGATTTTGACTGAAATATCAATTTGAAAAAATGTTACTCATTTGTCAGAGACGTGTTCACTCACCTCCAACCTTTAGCTTATTTTCGTGAAGTTGATGAACTGTTCAACCTCCTCGTGGGAGCCACCTCACCTCCCCCCTCACCCCAACCCCCACCTCTATCCAAGGCCCCAAAGGATCCTTCCACATCCAGCAGAGAATTTCCTGCACATCCAAACACCTCACCTACTGTGTCCGTTGCTCTCCTCTACACTGGGGAACAGGACACCAACTTGTGGATTATTTCAAATAAAATCTCTGGGACACACGCACAACCCCACAGCCCTTGTGGCTGACCACTTCAACTCCCCCTCTCACTGCACCAAGGACATGCAGGTCCTGGGTGCCCTCCACCACCAATCCTAGCCACCCGACGCCAGGAGGTAGAACGCCTCATCACCGCCTTGGGACCCTCCAACTACACAGGATCAATGTGGATTTTACCAGTTTCCTCATCTCCCCTCCCCCCCCCCCCCTATCCCCCATCCAACCCTCCCAAAAGTGTGGTGCTGGAAAAACACAGCCATCAAATGAAGAGCTTATGCTTGAAACATCAAACTTCCTGGCCCTCGGAAGCTGCCTGACCAGCTGTGCTTTTCCAGTGCCACACTCTTTGAACCATGGCTGATTCACCGAACCTGCACATTGTTGGGCTGCGGGAGGAAACTGGAGTACCCAGAGGAAACCCACACAGACACGGGGAGAATGTGTAAACTCCACACAGACAGTCACCCGAGGCTGGGATTGAACCTTGAACCCTGGTGCTGTGAGTCAGCAGTGCTAACCACTGAGCCACTGTATCACCTGAATTATAATCAGGTAATGTTTCTCTAAATTTTCTCATAATTGCCATTTTTAATTGATGAAAATGTGTAGCTTCTTCAGGGATGCTTGTTTATTTGTGATTCTTTGAGAAGTTTTCAACATATACTTTCATATTCTTGCTGTCTTGCAGTCAGTTCTGATTTTGACAGAGTTTTATGGGTGGCTTGGAATTATGTTGTATTTGCCTGTTGGAGAGAATACTTCCCCTGCTTCATTGCTCCTTTACCAGATGGTGTTTAATTCTCTAATCCCTGACCATAGAGCAGATGCCTTTCAAGGACCCCAACTGCACAGTTTCAGCCTCAGCGATGAGTTGCTGCAGATCCTGTTAAGTGGCTTTTCTCGCTGGGATACACAGCACTTCCGGACTCTGGGCTTGATTCCGAGCTCCAGGTCCTCTTTCCTAGCCTTGTCTATGTTGTTTATCCCAACGTAGACCACAACAACTGGACCCTACCCCTCCCTCTCCAATGTCCTTCCAAGCCAGTCAGAGTTGTCCCGCACCCTGGCACTGGGCAGGCAACATACCAGGCAGGACTCTCGATCCTGTTTACAAAGGATACCATCAAATATAGAATCCCCTAAAACTACCACTTACCTTTTTGCTCTCCCCCTTGTGAATGGCCTCCTGTACCATGGTGCCGGTGGTCAGCTGGCTCACCCTCCCTACAGCCCTTCTCCTCATCCACACGGGGAGCAAGGACCTCGACCCTGTTGGACAAGGTCAGGAGCTGAGGCTGCTCTACCCGAGATCCATCTACCTGCCTCACTTGCAGTCACACCCTGCTGTCTCTGGCCACTGACTGAATTTGTGGTACTTAACCAACCAGGTGTGACTGTCTCCTGAGACACAGTGTCCAGGTAATGCTCTCCCTCCCAGATGTGCCGCAGTGTTTGAAGCTCAGACACTAGCTCATCAATTCTGAGCCTGAGCTTCTCCAATAACCAATACTTGCTGTAGATGTAGTCACTGTAGTTCACAATGGGATCAGCCAGCTCCGACATCATACAGTTACAGCACATCACCTGCCCAGTCACCTCTACTTAGTTAATCCCTGATCCCACTTCCTGAAATTAAACAGGATTTGGGACTCATCTCTTACTTTCCGATAATTGATCGAAGATTTTCCGCCTTTGTCCAACAGGTGTGTGAACAGTAAACACGCACAGTAACAGCTCCTCGCTGGAAATATTTACTTTCCCTTTGTTCGATGATGCTCAGACACACAGTACAGGACCGCCCCCGCCTGGCGGGTGACGGTACCGCGGCCCAATATCATTCAATAACAATTACATCCAGCAGATGGCACTGTCACACAATCTTGGGGATGCCAGAAATCTGAAATAAAACCAGGAATGCTGCAAATCCTCAGCAGGTCAGGCAGCGTCTGTGCACAGAGAATCGGAGTTAACAGGTAGTTAAACGTTGGGATAATGCATATCCCTAAAGAGATTGGATTCAATGTAATTCCCCTCCCCAACGATACAAGGAGCTCAGTGAAGGATGCTATGTAAATGCAGTTTTGTTACACCTTTCGGTGTTTGGATTTCTCCCTCAGGATTTCATGTTCCAGGTGCAGAGTGAGAAACACAGAGAAATCCCAGCTCCAGACTGGGAAACAGGTGAAGAGATGGAGGATGGGACTGAAGCCGGGAGTAAATGAAGGAAGGAGAGACACAAGATTTTTAATTTAAATTTTATTTTCACCATCTGACGTTTTTTAATCCATACAGTGTGGAAACAGGCCCTTCGGCCCAACCAGTCCACACCGACCCTCCGAACTGTAACCCACCCAGACCCATTTCCCTCTGAATGATGCACCTAGCACTATGGGCAATTCAGCATGGCCAATTCACCTAACCTGCACATCTTTGAACTGTGGGCGGAAACGTGGAGAATATGCAAACTCCACACAGACAGTTGCCTGAGGCTAGAATCGAACCTGGGTCCCTGGTGCTATGAGGCAGCAGTGCTAACCACTGAGTCACCATACCACCCACTTTATATTTGTATCTGATTTATTGATAGTTTGTTTGTGATGTTACAAAGTATAATCTCAGAATTCAATAACACATTCAGTAACATCCTGTTGTCAATGGGAGGTTTCTGACCCCAATCCCTGACCCAGACCCTAAACCCGGGGGTCATTGTGACGTCAGGGAGGCCCCGCCCCTTCAACAGCTGATTCTCAGAAACTTGTTAAAATCCCAAGTCCCAAAGAAAGGATAAAGTTTCCCAGTGAATTTATTCCCAGTGAAGGTGTGGAGATGGAACATGGTGTCCGTGTTGTAAAATGAAACTGTTCCAGATTCATAACTGAGATAAATCCCCACTTTCCTGGGGATCTGACCGATACAGAGAGGAGATCGAGGAGAGGAGTTTATATAAAACTGAACCTCAACCCACTCCATGGTCCAGAATCCATTCCCCGGGATCCGATTGACCCGTCTCTTCCTCTCCACAGACTCTGAGGCTACTCCTAGACACCACCAACAGTTCCCCACCACCTCCACCTCCCAGTAATGTCTCCCCGATGTGAATCCCTGTGATCCCAGGGCACAGGGACAGTCTGTAAACTTCTTCCCGGTGTCAGGGAGACTCCTCCAGGTCCGGACCCGTCTCAAACTCTTCAGATCCTCAGAGACCTCGAGCTCGTGATTAGCTGTTTCCACATCCAGGGTCACAGCGACTGGGAGAGAAACACAGAGAGTTAGAGACAGTCCCTGGGTCTGTTTTTGAATGTGTTTTTGTGTGTGTGTGTGTGAGAGAGAGAGAGACTGTTTGTGTGTGTGAAAGAGAGAGAGAGAGACTGTGTGTTTGTGTGTGTGAGAGAGACACTGTGTGTGTGAGAGAGAGAGAGAGACACTGTGTGTGTGAGAGAGAGAGAGAGAC
>NC_057746.1:30280120-30280742 GCF_004010195.1 Chiloscyllium plagiosum | reverse complement strand
CCCATCCCTGAGCCATGTTTCCGTAATTGCTTTGATATCCCAGTCCCATGTTCCTAACCATGCCCTGAGTTCATCTGCCTTCCCTGTTAGGCCCCTTGCATTGAAATAAATGCAGTTTAATTTATTAGTCCTACCTTGTCCCTGCCTGCCCTGACTGTTTGACTCAATTCTCCCCCCCACAAACTTACTAGTTTAAATCCACCCAAGCAGTTCTAGCACATTTCCCTGCCAGTATATTAGTCCCCTTCCAATTTAGGTGCAATCCGTCCTTCTTGTACAGGTCACTTATACCCCAAAGGAGATTTCAATGATCCAAAAATGTGAATCCTTCTCCCATACACCAGCTCCTCAGCCATTCATTCATCTGCTCTATCCTCCTATTCCTGCCCTCACTAGCTCATAGAACTGGGAGTAATCCAGATATTACTACTCTCGAGGACCTCCTTTTTAAATTTCAGCCTAATTTTCTGTAACCTCCCTTCTGAGTCTCAACCTTTTCCCTTCCTATGTCGTTGGTTCCAATGTGGACAATGACCTCTTGCTGGCCTCTCTCCCCCGTGAGTGGTGGCCTGTGTATGTGTGTTTTGGGATGATTTTGTGTGTCTATGTGAAGAATGAGGTT
>NC_057746.1:30273649-30279620 GCF_004010195.1 Chiloscyllium plagiosum | reverse complement strand
AATTCAGCTTATGTGTGAATCTAATGGGTGGTTCCCACAGCCACAGATATCATGGACTGGTGGGAATGGCCAGAACCTAACGGCACAGTCTGAAATAAACTACCGACGTGACTCGAATGGCCTTGTCAATGTCCAGAGCAGTGTAGCTGTAACAAAAGATGCAACAAACAGCTTCAAGTGTCTCATACAGAACAAGCTGTTGAAAGAAGAACAAGAAGCAGCAATCCAGATAGCAGGTCGGTTCATGATAAAATACAGTTTCATTTTCAAAATAAACACTCTGTTCACAAACTCCATAAAAACAACTTACGCAGCAGTTAGAACTTAATGGTGCGTGGAGTTCACTTTTGACTGCAGTGTCCCACTCTGAGGTGCCTCTTTACATTTACAATTTGAGTTTATATTTATAGTACACATCTGTATTTCATGTGAAACATTGGTGCAGAAACTTGAGGGATTTGACATGGGAACCAGCCTCATGTGGCACAGTGGTAGAGTCCCTACCTCTGAGTCAGAAGGTCTGGTTTCAATTCCCACCTACTCGAGAGGTGTGCAAGAACATCTTTGAAAAGGCTTATTTTTAAAAAAACAAATCTTTTGTGAGAGTGTCTTAGACTATTGTGCTTTTCCATTGGGCGTTACAATGGATATTCCGAGCTCCCAGCGTGTTGTCCAGCGGCCTAGAACGTACAAACCCACAATACACAGTTATTGACAGCTGTTTGTCCTGCAAGATTGACAAATGCAGGCAGACCACAGAGTAATTTTCACCAGGTTGTTGGTTCTGCTAGACTAGATGACATTCATCTTGGTATCTTTCGTCTGTTTGCACATAGCACAAAAAACACAATATTGTAAATTGATATTAGCACAAAAGAATGTGGCAAAGTTCGAATAAGGCTGGCTTCTTACATCAAATTGACAGACTTCTTTAATTTGTTGTCCATCTATAACAGTCCTTGAACTGAGTGGCTTGTTCACCCATTTTAGAGGGCACATTGCTGTGGGTTTGGAGTCACAAGTAGGCCAGGTCAGGCAAAGACGGCCAATTTCCCTCCTCACAAGGACTTTTGTTCACCACTTGGGTTTTTACAACAATTGATGTTTGCTTCCCAGTCACCATTACAGGGACTGGCTTCAAACTCCAGATTTCATTTGTTGAATTTAAATTCCATTAACTGCTGTGTTGGGTTTGAACCTGTATCCCCAGAGCTTTATCCTGGGCCTCAGTGACATTATCCCTGCATCATCACCTGGGTCCGATAACACAGTCCATGTTTGATCCACATATTTATAGGGGCCAGCTTTGGCCAGTTGGGTTAGCCGTGCAATGAGCAGTCTGTGCAAAATTTGTAATTAATGCGATCCAAGTGACTTGAGAATAAGAGAATGATATGGGTGAGTTTAACTACCCTTCAGTTGATAGAGACCCAAGTCTTCAACTCAGGGACCATAGACCTGAAAATGTGCTAAACTTAATCATGATTCCTGTGGAATGTATCTGAAATTATAAGTATCTAATTAACTGCCATTTACTTTCCAGATGGTTTCTTCCCATCTGTCTCAGGCTGGCTGGTGTTTTTATCTCTGATGCTCTGTCTTGTCATCATTACTTTAATCGCTGGAATCATTTGGATTGTGAAACAATTAAGAAATATCAAAGGTACAGTCTCAGACTCAGTGACAATAGACAACACAGTTTCGGGACTCCAGAGAAATGTTCAAACTGAACCAGAGTTTTTGTTTCTGTTATTGTGTTCCATTGTATTTGTAATAATTCAGTCCTTATAATCTTGGTCTCAGTGGGAGGGGAGGAGATCGCTGTACTAATGAAGGCAGCAGCATGTCTAAGAGAGCCCTCTGTTTTAAGTTTTTTTGTCAGATATCATTGTTTCCAATTTTCATTCATTACTACTTGTTTAATTTATTTATCTACCTCCCCTCTAATCCTCAATAGAAATAAACCAATTTGATGGTATTATACAACGTGAACTGCAGCACAGTCTAACATTTTACCACCTAAAAGGTAACAGAGCTTGATGAGTATTACAGTGGAGAAATGTCCTGATGAAAAGTTCCGACCTGAAACGTTGAGTCCCCTTCTCTTCTGATGCTTGACCTACTGTGCTTTTTCCAGCTCCACTCTTTGTCCGCACTTGGTTTGTTTCATATGGGATTGAATGCTATTTACTCATATTTGTAGTCAATGAAAGCACATCAGACTAATCAAATCATTTTTAATATTTGTATTTGTTGAATTTCTTTCAGAACTGCAGCATGACAAGATGATTGTACAATATGGTAAGAAATGATGAAATATGAGTAATACAGCTCAGGGCTTAGGTATTTCGATGTGTAGATGGTACATCTACCCTACTAAATAATGCCTGTTAAACAATCTGTTTGAAAATTATTTTGTGCATAATTCACCATACAAGCAGTATCTTTGCAAAATTTGCACTGTTTCGGATAAATGTTGCTGAGATGTTATTACGGAGCAAATGAAATCACAGACTAAAGTCCAACTTGATAGATCACAGTTTATTTCTTTTTATTTAATGAGGTGGTCTTTCACTGAAACAGAAGGTTGCAGGACTGATGATTTGGTTCTGATGATAAAATAAATAATTACATGTCACATTGGAGGCTGTGACCAGCAGTGTGCCACAAGGATGGGCGCTGGCTGCATTGCTTTTTGTTATTAGAGCTGGCTGCACTGCTTTTTGTAGAGTAGTCCCACTGAACCTGAGGGGGATACATTCCACGGCCTACCGCGGAAGGCCGAAATCACGGATAGGAGTGAACCCATTCATTTCAATGGGAAATTTGCCTTCGTGGCAGCCCTCTCGTTCCAGAAGGTTCCTTATTGTATGTTTAGGCCAAGGTAAACGTGGATAACCGAAACCGCGGATAACGATTACACAGATATGGGGGTTGCCCTGTAAATGATTTTGATGTAAACATGAGGTTTGGTTAGTAAATTTGCAGATGACACCAAAATTGGCAGTGTAGTGGACAGCAAAGAAGGTTACCTCAGAGTACAATAGGACCTAGACCAGTGGGCTTAGGAGTGACAGATGGAATTTAAGTTAGATAAACGTGAGGTGCTGCATTTTGAAAAGTCAAATCAGGACAGGACTTACAGGCTTAATGGTAAGGTCCTGGGGAGTGTTGCTGAACAAAGAGACCTTGGAGTACAAGTTCATAGCTCTTTGAAAGTAGAGTTCCAGGTATTCAGGGAAGTGAAGAAGGCATTTGGTACGTTTTCCTTTATTGATCAGTGCAGTGAGTATAGGAATTGGGAAGTTATGTTGTGGCTGTACAGGATATTGATGAGGCGACTTCTGGAATGCTGCACTCAGGTCTGGTCTTCCTGCTACAGGAAGGATGTTGTGAAACATGAAAGGGTTCAGAAAAGATTTACAAAGAGGTGGCTGAATAAACTGGGTCTATTTTCCCTAGAGCGGAGTGGTTTATAAAATCATGAGGGGCATAGATAGAGTGAATAGTCCAGGCTTTTTCCCTGGGGTGGAGGAGTCCAAACCTAGGGTGCATAGATTGAAGGTGAGAGGGGCAAGATTTAAAAGGGACCGAAGGAGCAATTTTTTCATGCAGAGGATGATGAGCTGCCAGAGAAAGTGGTGGAGGCTGGCACAATTACAACATTTAAAAGGAATCTGAATGGGTATATGAATAGGAAAGATTCAGAGGGACATGGACCAAATACTAGCAAATGGGACTAGATTAATTTAGGATATCTGGTCAGCATGGACGAGTTGGAGTGAAGCATCTGTTTCTATGCTGTACAGCTCTATGGCTCTGAAAAGATGGTAGCAAAGAACCAACATGGGTATTTAGATTTAACACAGTTTGAAAGTTTGAGAAACACACAATTAAAGTCCAATCCTTTTGATTCCAACAGCATTATTTTACTGTACTCAGACACCACGGAGAATCCCTTCTGTATCATATCAATGCTTCACTTCACAATTCCTTTCAAATCCTTGTCTTTGGTAACTCTTCCTTGAATAGTCACACAACTGATCTTAAACATTCTCAACCTCAAATAACTCCTTCCTGGTTCGAAACAAACATTTCTGGTGTGGACCTTTCACACAAAAACCCTGACACTGAGATAAACTATTTCCTAACACCTTTAAAGTATTTCCTTTCTTCAAGAGAAAGTTTCATAGATCTAACCTCTACCAGACTCTCTGCCAACATGGGTGGCACGGTGCCTCAGTGGTTAGCCCTGCTGCCTCACAGTGCCAGGGACCCAGGTTTAATTCTAGCCTTGGGCTAGAGTGTCTGTTGTTTGCAAGTTCTCCCTGCACCTGCATGGGTCTCCTCCAGGCGCTCCAGTTTCCTCCCACAGTCCAATGTGTGCAGGTTAGGTGGATTGGCCATGCTAAATTTCCCATTGTGTCCAGGGATGCGTAGGTTAGATGGATTAGTCATGGGCAATGCAGGCTTACAGGGAAAGAGTCGGAAGTGAATCTAGGTGGGGTCCTCTTTGGAGAGTTGGTGTGGACTTGTTAGGCTGCATGGCCTGTTTCCACACTGTGAGGATTCCATGATTGTTACAATTGAGAGGCTTGCTAACCATTTCAGACGGCAGTTAAGAGTCAGTGACACTACTGTTGGCCTGGAGCTACTTGTAGGTCAGACTGGATAAGGATGGCAGAATTGTGATGTTGACTCATGAATAATATTGACCAGGGACAACCCCCACTGCTCTTCAGAGTAGTCCCATGGGGAAGTTTTCTGTCCACCTGAGGAAGCAGACAAATCTAGGTTTAACATTTCACCTGAAGGATGGCACCTCTCACTGTGCAGCACTCCCTCAGGACTGCACTGGGATGGTCAGCTTGGTTACATGCTGCGGTCTTTGGAGGAGAATTGACAGCCTCCTGACTCAGAGGTGAGAGAGATACAACTGAACCGAGGCTAACACCTGTCAGGCTAAAGTGCCAACGCTCAAACCACTTCAAATATGGAGATCCTTTTTGTTTTAATTCACTCATGGGAAATGGGCTTTGCTGGCTGGGCCAGCATTTATTGCCATCTCCAGTTGCCCCTGAGAAGGTGGTGATGAGCTGCCTTCTTAAACAGCTGCAGGTACCATGGTATCACATTGGGATCACATTGAGTTGGTATCATATTGATGTCTCTGTCAATATTTTAAGGTTTGTGACAACCATATCAATGAAGTGTATTAACAGTTTGCTTTCTTTTTCAGATCGGTGGAAATCTGTCAGTGATTCAGGTATGCTCTACTCTTTGACTTGAAAGGTTGTTTTATATTGATGCCAGTATGGGTCAGTAAGTAGAGGGCTGAGAGTTGAGTGTGAGATTTGGTGCAAGTTAAGACACAGCAGCAGAGTTCTCCGTGACCTCCAGTTTATAGAAGGTAAAATCTGGGAGAGCAGCCTGAAGTATTATCATAGTCAGGGCTGGAGCAGCACTTCCCAAACTGTGTGGGAAACTATTCCCCGCAACCCCCCACCCCGCCGGGGGTCACCGAAACACCAGATGTGGTTGGGTTTTATTATGTGGACCATAAATTGTGAATAAGAAGCTGCAGGCCCCATCTCGAACTGGCCTGGAAGGAAAGGTGTTCCAGGATTTTAACCCAGTGATGGTGAGGAATCGTGACCTAGTTCCAAATCGGTATGGTGCATGGTCAGGAATGGTGTTTCAATGACTCTGCTTTACCTGGATATCAATGTGGTCCAGGTTGTAGGGAGCTATCAGAGAACACTGATGGTGCAGTGAGTTCCCACAGTGCAGTTTATAGGTGGGACACTCTGCTGTCTCAGTGCAATGGTGGTGGGTGGAGTTCTGAACCATCAGGCCGATTGGTCCTGCACCGGGTCAAGCTTTCGCAGTGTTGTTGTAACAGGACCTCTCCAGGCAAGTGACAGGTATTTCATCACATTCCTAACGTGTAGACTGACACTCGGCAGTCAGG
>NC_057746.1:30266223-30272745 GCF_004010195.1 Chiloscyllium plagiosum | reverse complement strand
CATGTTGCTGCTTCAGTGTCTCAATCACCAGCAGCACCTACTGGGAAATAGCAGGGACAATGCCCACAGTTTTCCATCTATCGATGGGAATGAATGGCAGATGAAGAGCAGCATGGATGCAGTTTCCAATCTGCATGATTATGCAAGCTTTCAAATCGAAGAATTTCTGATTTTTAATGGGTATAATTAATATCATTCAGTCTCTGTCTCTTTCATCCTTTCCACTCCATGACCCCGGGTCTCTTGCTGATTTAATTTAGTTTGAGGAACTTGCAGAAGCTCCTTGAGGTATTGTTCATGGTCCAGTCATCTTTAGCTGTATTATAATTTATTTTTGGAATGTGTACATTTATTCTTTTATTGTCTTTGAGGAGGTAGTGCTGTGCGACTTTCTAAAATTGGTGGAGTCCACGTAGTGTCGGTGTTCCCACGAAGCTGTTGGGATGGATTTCCAGAATTTTAAGGCAACAATAGTGAAGGAACAGTAGTATAGTCCGAATTCAGGATGGTGTGGAAGTTTGAAGAGGCCTCGTAGCTGATGGGTGGTGATGACCCCATGCGTCTGCTTCCAATGTCTTCCTCGGTGGTGGAGGTCAGAGGTTTAGCAGGAAATCAAATGGACACATGATGGATGTAAAGCTGCAAGGTTTGGGGATTAAAGTAGGGGAACAGGACTGATTGCCAACTCTGTGTAAAGCCATTCATCGACTTGTTGGCTAAATAACCACCATCAATGCAATTGTGACTTTTATAAGGTGCTGTAGAAGGCAGCTCAGTAAGTGCGTCCAGTGCATCTAGTAAATGGTACACACTGCTACCAGAGTGCAAACAGCAGTGTGCACCAGAGAGGGCTCATCGTCAGAGCCCAGTGACCTAACAATATCAGAGCAGCAAAGGTTTCAAAGACTGTGTCTCTGCAGGAAGATGGTCACTGTATCATGCACTATGATGAATGAGGAGCTGCACCCATATATCCCCAAATCTATAGTTTGATTTATTATTGTCACATGTACTGAGATACAGTGAATAGTATTGTTTTCCATGCTATCCAGACTAAGTACATCAGGATAATAGAACAGAATGCAGTGTTGCAGCTGTGGCGAAAGATCAACTCTAATATGATAGGTTTGTACATAAATCTGGTCACAGCCGGAAGAAGCTGTTCTTGAATCTGTTTGCACGTGTTTTCAAAGTTATGTAATTTCTGCCCAAGGAGCAGGGTGAAAGAGAATGGTACTCCATTTTAATTCTGGTTCAGGATCACACCAAGATGAGTACAGCTTTCATGATGGCAATGCTGTTGGAGACATACACAGGATTTCCCATTCTGGGACTTATCACTGAGCCAAGAAGGCCACCAAAGATACACTGAAGAGAGCCAGCCATTATCTCTGGGTTTCCAATCTCAATGATCAGTGTGAGAAGTTTATAGGAATCGGGTTCATCGCTGGATTCTCCCATGTGTTGGAGATCCTTGATTGCATGTTGGTCTTAAGGAAAGGCTTACATTCAATGTAAAGCTGTGCTGAAACCATTACAAACCGTTTCTTCAGGTTATACAAAGTTTCTGGAGATTTCTCACAATACCTACACTCTCAGGCCCTCCCTGGTGCCTGACCTTTTCAGGTCCCACACATTCCTTCAAATTGAGTACAGGGTGTCAAGGGTTACCCAATAAAGACATGGCTCCTCCTCTTTCTATCAAACCCATCCCCAATGATACTGTGATTCTTGAGTGTTGTTGGAACTCTCTAGGCGAGGCATCAATCAGACTCCTGACTACTGCATTCTCTGTGGTTTGGAGTGTCAAGCCATGAGATACTGACCGCAGAATTCCCAACCTTAGACCTGGTGTTGTAGCTTCAGTATTGATTTGGCTGATCCAGTTACATTTGTAGCTAGTGACCATCTGCATAAAGTTGATAAGCTTTCATGATGGCAATGCTGTTGAATATCAAGAGGAAAAAAGTAGGTAATTGCTTAGCACTCCTTTATCATGAATATGACTTGACAGTCCAAGCTTGGATGTTGTCCAGGTCTTGTTGCATAAAGATGCAGACTCCTTCAGTATCTGAGGACTGGTGAATGATGCTGAATATTTTACCCCAAGCAGCTGAAGATGGTTGGACCTAGGAGGAGGTGTTTCATCACATTTCTGGGCGGATTGATTAGAAAGTATCTTTCCTGAGGAGCTGCTGCAGTGATGATCTGTACTGAGATTATTGACCTCCAGCAACAACAACCATCTTCCTTTGGACTAGAAATGAGTCCAAGCAGTGATCAATTCTGCCCCCTTGACTCCAAGTGGCTTCCATTTTGCAAGGATTCTTTGGCACCACACTTTGTCAAACATTGCCTTGATGTCAAGTACAGTTGCAGTCACCTTGCATCTGCATTTCAGTTTTTTGTCCACATTTGAAGAAAAATTGCATTAAAGTTTGGAACTGAGCCATCCTAATATGCTGAAACTAAGCATTGGTGAGCAGGCCATTGCTATATTTAGTACCACTTGTTAGCTTGTCAAAAATACTTACACGCACTTTGCAGAGGATTGAGAGAAGATTGAGATGGTTCCCATATTTGGTGGAATTGGATCCTGTATCAGAGCCATCTTGATGGTAAGGTCATGAGGTGAAAAGGTCAGGGTGTGCAATTCTCCTGCTCATGGACCATAGTACCTCAGATGTTTGGATCTCAACACCAATATTTTTATTACAATAAGGTGAAGCAAAAACTGATGGAAATACTCCACAGATCAGTAAACAGCTGTGGTAAAGGGAAGGTAAAGCTCCAGGCTCTAGCACAATGACTTTTCATTGGAACGTTTTACATTCTATCACTTTTCCCAGAACTGACCATTTTATGTTTCTGTAACTTCACTAACCCCATAAAGACTCCAGGTTTCATCAACTTGAACTTTGCTTTCTCCACCCTCACAAATTAAGTTTTCGAGACAGCTTTTATTTATCACAATCTTCCCTTTGACATTCTCCCCTCAAATTTGTTTCTACATTTTTACAGTCCCTTTAAAAGGCGTCCTGTTGAAATCCTGTTTTTCACTCATTGTTTCCTCTCTGTAAAGTACTTTCAGACATCTATGTATCAGCCAGGATTGATACAGATTACACGTTTTTGTTCTCCTAAATATGATTCTTGATCCAATTAACTTTCCTTTGTTTTGGATTTCGATCATTATTATCGATTGACTTAATTGAGCCTCATTAATTTTTCCCTTTGTATTTTCAGTCTCTGTCACACTGGATACAGAAACAGCAAATCCAAAGCTTGAGGTATCTAAAGATCAGAAGAACGTGAGATTGACCCAGACAGCACTGAGTGTCCATGACAATGAAGAGAGGTTTACCGTCTGTGAATCAATGCTTGGATCAGAGGGATTTACTTCAGGCTCACACTACTGGGAGGTGGAGGTGGTGGGGAATCAGCACTGGACTGTGGGAGTAGCCACAGAGTCTGTGGAGAGGAAGAAAGAAATCCAGCTGACACCAAAGAATGGGTTTTGGACAATTGGGAGGACTGAGAATAAATTTGAGGCAAACTTTGAAAAAACATCTGATATCCAAGCTGGTGAGATTCCAAGGAAAATTGGTGTTTATCTCAACTATGAGTCTGGGATTGTTTCATTTTACAGTGCAGGTACAAAGATTTACTTGTACACTTTCACTGGGTGTGAATTCACAGAGAAAGTTCATCCTTTCTTCAGTACAACACACTGTGACAAATGGCTGAGAATCTGCCCAGTTTAGCATTGTTTCTGTGAAACGTTTCTGACCTGAAAGTTTCTCCAAAGTATTTTACAGTTTAATAGGAAGAAAGGAATCTGGGATCATCCCTTTTTACAAAACATTGTCTGATTGTCAAAGCTGTAAGTAATGTAAATATGTGTTTGGTCAGCTTCACAGTGAGGAGAAGGTTTCCCTCCATGTGAACCACTGATAGGCTGGAGATAATCAGGAGTTAGTAACTGGTGGATTTGCCATCCATCTGCTCCCAGATTATAAAGGCATCCCTGTTACTGGTGACTTCACTTCAACTGAGTCTGACATTGGTTTGCACGTGGTTAATGTGGCTTGTGCCTGCCAGTCTGGAACCAGATGAGGGCCAGCTTTGCAATGTACTTAAAAAGTAAATGAGCTGGATTTACAATATCAAGAATGAAGACCTGATGTGGGAAGCAATGTCACACTTAACAAAATCATTTTAAAGAGATTTTGAGACAAAAATAGAAATTGCTGGAAAAGCTCAGCAGGTCTGGCAGTATCTGTGGAGAGAAATCAGAGTTAATGTTTCGAGCCGAGTGACCCTTTTCCTTCAGGGTGCAGTGAATATGTAGCTTTTACTCTGGAGTTAAGTTTGCATTTAGAAAATGGGATAACTGCAAAGAAAAGCATCTTGAATTCCATTACAGCTGAAAGGTCAGGGCAAGGTTTCTTTAAGAGGTTAACATCTAGGAAAGGAAGATCATAAAACGGTTGGTAGATTTGCTTTGCTGATGAGCCAAAGATGTCATGCCGAAGCTGCTTGTAAAGAAATACAGTTGAAGGAGCTGGTTTTATTTGGAACTTGGAGCTAAATTATGATAAAGGTGTTACTGAACTCATATCAAAGAAAAAATTCTAAATGAAGAATAATCAAGAGGTCAGGGTGAGGATAGCCCAGAGTAGGTTCTATCATCATGGTCCTGGGGAGAGAGTAAGAAGATTCTCTGGTTTCGATCTCTGTTTGCTGGGGGAAATGGTTAACTGCAGTTTGGAACTGGGAATGTTGAAGCAAAGAAATGGCTTCAGGCAACACAAGTACTGTCATTAGTAGACAGCAGACAGCTAGCCCTCAGGAGATGTCCCAGGGAGTTTGATGACTCCTTACTATTTGAATGGGGGCAAGAAAAAGAAGCACAGTGCAGCTGAGTGTGGGATGAAGGAAGTTCAGAAAAAGTATTTGCTTCCAATGCTGGATCTTGAAGACTGAAGATTTGGACTCTCTTGTGAAGGGGGGAAAAAATTGAATGAGATTTTATGACACAGGGTGTCACTAATTTCTGGATGTGTTGCTGAGAAATCGACAGACCTTGTCTTGGTTGTCTCTGCCATCTCCAGTGCAGACTGTGGGGGTGTCGACTACAATTTGTCTATTAACTCAGTTACTGCATTAATTCTGAACATTAACTACTCCTGGTCCTGGTCTCCTGTCTAGTTAATACTGCCTGAGCTGATGCTTACTTCCATGTTCTGCAACTTGCAACTGTCTTAAGTATTTTGTTTTTACTTGTACAGTAATAATTGTATAATTGAATGTCATGACTGAGGGGAAAATGCACTGATAATCCACACCCCACTACTTCTCCAGTGTAATCATTTGTTTAAATTCAAAATACCCAATTGGTTCTCTTTTGTACTTCTAACAAAAATAAGCAGAACATCACCAGGCTTCTTTGCTGAACTCAAATAATTTGTTTATTATAAATTTGATCTCAGTCAGGGTGTAAATGTTCCATGAATCATCACAAATGTGTAAGTATCCAATTAAATCATCAAGATGCCTAGTTTGTCGAACTGGCTCTGATTCAGGTTAAAAATTACTTCACACCAGGTTTTGTCATTTCTTGGAAAAATAACCATTTATTGTAAATTAACTTCATCTTTTGTGCATGATAAAAGAAAAATGGATTTTCCATTCATTACAATGCAATTTAAAGCTTACCTCTTTATTCATGAATGACAGACAAAGACACAGTTTGACACAAATACAACAAGTGGAGAAATATAGACAGGGGAGCAAATTCTGTCCATCAAAGTCCAGACTATAAAGCTGGGTTGAATTCTCTCATGATTTTGATTCTTTAATGTGATGGTGACAGGCTTTTCTCACTGATGTACCTAGGTCTTTTTCAATGTTAGAGTTACAGTCATTGAGATGTACAGCATTTAAGCAGACCCTTCAGTCCAACCCATCCATGCCGACCAGATATCCCAACCCAATCTAGCCCCACCTGCCAGCACCTGGCCCATATCCCTCCAAACTCTTCCTATTCATATACCCATCCAAATGCCTCTTAAATGTTGCAATCGTACCAGCCTCCACCACATCCTCTGGCAGCTCATTCCATACCCGTACCACCCTCTGCATATACCCATCCAAATGCCTCTTAAATGTTGCAATTGTACCAGCCTCCACCACATCCTCTGGCAGCTCATTCCATACCCGTACCACCCTCTGCATGAAAAAGTTGCCCTTTAGGTCTCTTTTATATCTTTCCTCTCTCACCCTAAACCTATGCCGTCTAGTTCTGGACTCCCCCACCCGAGGGAAAAGACTTTGCCTATTTACCCTATCCATGCCCCTCATGATTTTTATGGTCTATAAGGTCACCCCTCAGCCTCTGATGCTCCAGGGAAAACAGCCCCAGCCTATTCAACCTCTCCCTATAGCTCAAATCCTCCAACCCTGGCAACATCCTTGTAAATCTTTTCTGAACCCTTTCAAGTTTCACAACATCTTTCCGAT
>NC_057746.1:30252487-30263629 GCF_004010195.1 Chiloscyllium plagiosum | reverse complement strand
CCTTAATATATTTGTAAAAACCCTTTGGATTCTCCTTAATTCTATTTACCAAAGCTATCTCATGTCCCCGTTTTGCCCTCCTGATTTCCTTCTTAAGTATACTCCTACTTTCTTTATACTCTTCTAAGGATTCACTCGATCTATCCTGTCTATACCTGACATATGCTTCCTTCTTTTTCTTAACCAAACCCTCAATTTGTTTAGTCATCCAGCATTCCCTATACCAACCAGCCTTCCCTTTCACCCTGACTGGAATATACTTTCTCTGGATTCTTGTTATCTCATTTCTGGAGGCTTCCCATTTTCCAGCCGTCCCTTTACCTGCGAACATCTGCCTCCAATCAGCTTTCGAAAGTTCTTGCCTAATATTGTCAAAATTGGCCTTTCTCCAATTTAGAACTTCAACTTTTAGATCTGGTCTATCCTTTTCCATCACTATTTAAAAACTAATAGAATTATGGTCGCTGGCCCCAAGGTGCACCCCCACTGACACCTCAGTCACCTGCCCTGCCTTATTTCTCAAGAGTAGGTCAAGTTTTGCACCTTCTTTAGTCGGTACAGTTCTTCCTTTTCAAAGTCCTGGAATGTCTTTTCCACTCATAGCAAACAAAGGAAGATCACTGTTTCTTTTCAGCAGGCTTTTGAAGGTCTCTCAGTGATGAGGGAGAGAGTTTCTCTTTTCAGGGCTAAGGATGCCTCACACAGAAAAGGGAGAGTGAACCAGCTGTTCCCTTGGTAAGGCTTTGGATATCTCCTGGCTGCATTACACACGTTCCTATGACAACCTGTACCAGGACCAATCAGAAGGCTGTTGTCAAGCAGTTGTTCTTTGATCCAAACTCTTAATCTCAGCAATGTAATAACCTTTCTGGTCCCAAAAGTATCAGAGACCAGTACAGCTTTCAATGGAAGTCATTTAATTTGCACACAGCAATGTCTGACTTCCACTCCAGTTTGTACCCTAAAAGGAAAATATGTCGTCCCTTACATTACAAACAAAACATATTCTTGACTTGAAAATATATTGCCATTCCTTCACTTCCACTGGTTCAAAATTTTGGAACTCTCTTCTGTTATTTCTGTAAAGACGTTCTGGGTCTACTTACAGCGTATGGACTGCAGTAGGTGGATCCACCACCTTCTCAAGGGCAACTAGGCATGGGCAATAAATGCTAGTCCAGGCAGTGACACCCATGTCCCACAAGTGAATAAAAAAGGAAGTGACAATCTCTGGTTAGCACCTAAGCTGTGGTCTGAAATTAAACTTATACTTCCTAAGTCCCACACAAGGACACAGCAAAACCAAGACAAGTGCCTTCAGAGATGATAGTTTTTTAAAAAAGGACAAAAGGGAAAAGACATTTGTGTCCAGAATGTCTGGATACAAAAGATAAAATGTGATGACTTCTCATATCCGCTGAATTACTTGTTGATGAAGCTGAATTTCTGACAGCAACAGATTGATGATAAATGTCCAGTTTTGACTCCAGCGAACTTGGATTGAAATTCCTGAGAATTGGTCACAGTCCACTACTTCAGGTTTAACCAAGAAATTCTCAAGAACAGGATTTCAGGTATCTGGAGTTTCGGGAATATCTGCTTCATCCACTAACTGCTGGATCTGCAAAACTAAACTCTGGGTCAGAAGTCTAGAGGAGAAGCAATCAAACACAGATTACCATTCCACTCATTCCTTTTAATGTAAAGAAAACAGCTTCCCATTTTTAACAGGAGATTCCAATCAGTGCACCTTCATAAATGCAGAGCTGTACTTACATTCTGACAGGTCCTTCACTGTTCAGAACAGTCTGACCATGGCAGACAATGCCCCAGTCTCACAGCAATCAGTTGCTGTATTCTGTAAGTTAAAGGTTCAGCAACATGGGCAGCCATTTTGACAGCTCCTATCAAAAGGGTAAGTGCAGAATGTAAATGTAAGATTTGGGTGTCAGCGGGCCAAGTCTCACCAAAACTCATACAATTTATTTTAATCCTGATATAACCTCTTTACGTTGACAATTTTTAAACTGTATAGTACTGTTATAGGTTCCTGACATTTACCACTTATGTTCAAAGTTGACTGACTGACAGACTCCTTCAACCTAGTGACTGACTCATACCAACAGACATAACTTTAATTTAATAAACCATCTCAAGGCATTTACAGAAACATTATAAGACAAAATATGATATTTAGCCACCTCAAAGGATATGAGATCAAATTCCCAAAAGCTTTGTTAAAGAGAGAGATTTTAATATGTCTTTTAAACCCCATATCATCCATGATCTCATTGAACAGGCTCCAGGGCTGAATGAGCTGCTCCTGTCCCTAGGGCTGGGTAATAAATACTGGCCAGACAGTCACACCCACATTCCACACATGAATAAATAAAATTCTGATGTGTTTGAGGACGAGACCCTACTAAGCCTTCACTAAATCAATCTTCCAACAAGTACTTGCAGGAAGTGTAAACATAGTGACTGGACCCAAACCACATCAGTCACTCTGATAGAATCACCACAACATGGTGAAGCTCAATGAAAGCTCGAGAAATCAAACCTCATCTTTCAATTCAAACTTTACAGCTTTTGCCCTCAGTTCAACAATTCCACACCAAGAGGGACTGGAGATTGGGAGGGAAGGAGGATAGAGAGAACTGGGGAGGGAGGGGAGAGAAGTGAAAAGGCATATTGATGAGAGGGTGGTGAGAAAGGAGAGGGGAATGAAGAGGATGTTGAGGGAGGAGAAGAGGATAGAGGGTAAGTGAGATTGAGGATATTGGGGAGGATGGTGAGAGAGGAGAGGGCGGGTAGAGAAGGGATGGGATAGGTAGATGACAGTGGGGAGGATGCTGAGAGAGGAGGGGGATGGAGAGGTGAGGGGGAGAGAAGTGGGAGGGGAATAGAGGAGAGTAGGGAAAGTAGTGATAGAAAAGAATGTTGTGAAACTTGAAAGGGTTCGAAAAAGACTTACAGGGCATTGCCAGGGTTGGAGGATTTGAACTATAGGGAAAGGCTAAATAGGCTAGGTCTGTTTTCCCTGGAGCGTCAGAGGCTGAGGGGTGACCTTATAGAGATTTATAAAATCATGAGGGGCATGAACTTGAAAAGGTGCATGAAAAGGTGAATGAACTTTTCCCTTGGGTGGGGAAGTCCAGAACTAGAGGGCATAAGTTTAGAGTGAGAGAGAGGAAAGATACAAAAGAATCCTAAGGGGCAACGTTTTCACGCAGAGGGTGGTGTGTGCGTGGGGCATGGACTGCCAGAAGAAGTGGTGGAGGTCAGTACAATTGCAATATTTAAAAGGCATCTGGATGGGTATATGAATAGGAAGGGTTTGGAGGGATATGAGCCGGGTGCTGGCAGGTGCGACTAGATTGGGTTGGGATATCTGGTCAGCATGGATGAGTTAGACCAAACAGTCTGTTTCCGTGCTGTACATCTCTATGACAAAGTAGGGGCATGGAAAGGGAGGTAATGTAGAGAGGAGTAGGGAAGATGATGAGAGAGGAGGGAGAAATGTGAGGGGAATGGGAAAGGATAGAGTGATTCAGCGTGGAAACAGAGCCTTCAGTCTAACTTGTCCATGCCAACTATGTTTCCCAAACTGAAGCATTCCCATTGACCTGTTTTTGGTCCATATCCCTCCAAACCTTTCCTATTCATGTACCTTTCCAAATATGATAACTGTACCTGAGTTTGACACTTCCTTTGGCAGTTCATTCCATATGTGAACCAGGCCCTGTGTAAAAAGGTTGCCCCTCAGGTCGCTTTTAAACCTTTCTCCTCTCACCTTAAATCTGTGTTCCCTAGTTTTGAACGACCGCATCCCATTCCCTCCTCACCTGATCTGTGCAATTTCCCTGCAGTTACACATTTGGCCGAAGGACGGAGCAAAACCCAAAGAGTGAATTCAGTCAAAAACGAAAGTAATGTTTTTCAGGGAGGGGCTGCTGTTGTGAACGTCTTTACTTTTTACACATCTGTCGGGAAAAGGCGGAAAATGTTCGATCAGATTGTGGGAAAATAAGAGGTGAGTCCCAAATCCTCTTTAATTTCAGGAAGGGGTCATTCCCAGTGAGATCGGGTGGATATTATTCCCGCTGAAAGATCCCAATCAAATCCAAGGAGTTGAACGCGGAGCCGCTGGGGACTGTCCAGGGAAAAGATGAGAACTTTCTCCAATGTCTCTGATCAGCTGAACAGAGCCTGGAGCTGGCTCCTGTCAGTATAAGGGAACAGGAGGGAGAGGCAATCTGCAACATTAAAGTCTCAGGGTCAAACACAGAGACTGGAAAGGGAGACGGAAGTAAAAAGGAGGAACATAGTGAGGGCCAGGAGACAGAACATGACCCACTGGGGTTTCAATTTAAAGAGAAATAATTCAATCCTGGAGATAGTTGAGTGTTTACATCTCGGGGAACAAACCTTTAAAGCAGGTTAATGTTCCGCATTTCTTCATCGACATTGCTCCTTTGTTTAAGTCTTGTCTTTAAAGAGCTGGTGTAGGCATGATGGGCAATATGGCCTCCCTATACAACATCATCATTCTGTCATTCTGTGAAGCACGAGCAGATCTATCCCTCTGTTGTCCTTTTTCCTGAATCCCATCAGCCAGGATGGGGGTATGTGAGAAGTGGAGGGGATGATCTCAGATTGTGGAGACTCTGAGGTACAAACCTCCCAGGACATAGACATCATCATTATCTCCTGCTTAGACTCACTGTCAGTGTACGGAGTGGTTAACATCTCTGACCAGTTTGTGGGTGGCACGGTGACATAGTGGTTAGCACTGCTGCCTCACACCACCAGAGACTCGGGTTCAATTCCCGCCTCAGGCAACTGTCTGTGTGGAATTTGTACATTCTCCCTGTGTCTGTGTGGGTTTCCTCTGGGTGCTCTGGCTTCCACCCACAGTCCAAAAATGTGTAGGTTAGGTGAATTGGCCATGCTAAATTGCCCGTAGTGTTACGTGAAGGGGTAAATGTAGGGGAATGGGTCTGGATGGGTGGTGGGTCGGTGTGGACTTGTTGGGCCGAAGGGCCTGTTTCACACTGTAGGTAATCTAATCTAGTTCAAACTGCCCTCAGGATCCAAAACAGATCAAATTAAGAGCAAGGGCCATGTCCTCTGGAAAATGGCCTGAGAGATTGTTATCCCGTTCACTGTCAGGGCAGACAACTTGAAGGTGCAGGGATTTTTGTTGTTAGGAGGTGGGCTGTGTTTCCCCTGGAGGCTGGAGGGTGAATTTATAAAATCAGGAAGGGCATGGATAGGGTAAATAGGCAAAGTCTTTTTCTTGTGGTGGAAGAGGCCAAAACTAGAGGGCATAGGTGTAAAGTGAGAGGGGAAAGATTTAAAAATGATCTGGGGGTAACTTTTTAATGCAGAGATTTTATTTGACTTGAAGTATTTATTGTCTCGTGTACCAAAGTACAGTAAAAAGCTTTTTTTACAAGCATTACCGGCAGATCATAGTAAACAGGACGTATAGATGTAGAAAGATGTAGACAGAGGCATACAGGTTACATTGTACAGGGTGCGCAGTAGGCAACAGCATCATTAGCAAGGTCAGCATTATTTGAGGCGAGAGAGTCCATGGTGTGAGTATGGAATGAGCTGCTAGAGAAAGTGGTGGAGGCTGGTACAATTACAACATTTAAAAGACATCTGGACAGGGATATGAATAGGAAAGGTTTAGAGGGATATGGACCAAATGATAGTAAATGGGAGTAGGACAGATTGGATGTATATGTAGTGCTGTTGAATTGGACTGCAGGGTCTATGTCTGTGCTGTCTGATTCTGTGACTAGCAAATTCATTTATGGTGTGACCCTTTGCAATTTTTCTCCATTTAAATAATATTCCGTTTCTCTATTCTTCCAACCAAGGTGTATAAACTGATATTTCCCCACATCACAGTAGTCCTGCCATACCTACGGGGTATATGTTCCAAGACCAACCACAGAAGCCTGAAACCATGGATAGGTACGACCCCATTCATTTAAATGGGAAATTTACCTTCCCGGCAGGTCCCTGGTTCCAGAAGGTTCCCTATAATATGTTTGGGCCACGGTAAACTGCGGGTAACTGAATCTGTGGAAAGCGGTTCCGCAGATATGGCTGTTGACCTGTACATCCCACCTGCCAAGATCTTGTCCACTCGCTAACCCTGTCTATATCCATGTGTAGTTTCTGTGTCATCCACTTCACTCTCACCTATTTTCGTATCAGTCACAAACTTGGAACATTACATTCACTTCCATCATCCAAATCATTTATATTTATCGTGAATAATTTTGGCCCAAATATTGACCTCTGTGGCACTCCATTAGTTGCAGGTTGCCATCCAGAAAATGGGCCCCTTATCCCAATTCTCTGTCCAATATTAAATTGGCCAATTCTCTATTCACGCTAATATACGACCGCCAATTAAAAAAAAGACACGAAAATATGTTTACTCATGAGAGTTTAGAAGAATTAGGGGTAGTCTTTCTGAAAGGAAAATTTGACAGGGGCTTGATTTGGGTATGTGTTGAGTTGTTTCCAATAGTGGGGAAATCTCAAACAAGGGGACATAGTTAGAGCTATTACAAGATGTGCTTTTAAGAGGATTTGTTCTCTCATGTTTCTTTTGAAAGCTAGTGTTGTAAACTTGGAGCCATGCTTTCTGCTCTGAACCCAGCAATCTAGCTGTATTTACTTGCTGCACCTCCATTTTAACGTTTTTGTGTTTCATGCACAAGAACACCCAGATCCTTCTTCATGGCATTTTTCTATGGAGTCTCCTTCCATCTATGTAATTGTTTGCCTTTTTGATTGTTCCTACCAAAGTGCATCACCTTATATTTTGCTCCATTAAACTCCATCTGCCAAGTTTCAGTCCACTCATCAAACCTATCGATATTCCCCTGGAGATTTCTTATTTCCTCATCACAACATATCATTTTGTCACCATCAGCAAATTTTGATTCATTATGCTGTCTCTCTTCCCGTGAGTCATTAATATGGGCAGTAAATAATTTGGGCTTGTAGGAATCCACTGATTAATTTGTTCCAACCTAAAAAAGACTCATCAAATCTGACTGTGTGTTTTGTGTGATCACTGAATCTTAATCCATGCTAATACATTACCCCAATACCTTGAGCATGTGCAAGAGTCAAGGACCTTATCAAATGTCTTCTGGAAATCCAAGTGAGCTCCTTTCACCAGTTCCCTTCAGCAACTCTAGTTTTTATATCGTCAAAGAACTCTCGAAAGTTTGTCAAGCGTAATTTCTCTTGCACAAAGCATGTTGACTCTGTTTGATTATGTTCAGCTTTTCTAAATCTTTTGCTATTTCTTCCTGACCAATGGCATTTCCTGAATGAAAGACTAACTGACCAATCGTTTCCTGGTTTCTGTTTCCCTCCCTTCTTTAATGCACTATCATGTAGAGTCAGACAGTCATTGAGATGTACAGCATGGAAGCAGACCCTTCGGTCCAACTCGTCCATGCCGACAAGATATCTCAAACCCACCTGCCAGCACCTGGCCCATATCCCTCCAAACCCTTCCTATTCATATACCCATTCAGATGCCTTTTAAATATTGCAATTGTACTAGCCTCCACCACTTCCCCTGGCAGCTCATTACATACACGTGCCAACCTCTGCGTGAAAAGTTGCCCCTTAAGTCTCTTTTATATCTTTCATCTCTCACCCTAAACCTATGCCCTCTAGTTCTGGACACCCCCACCCCAGGGAAACACTTTTGACTATTTATCCTATCCATGCCCCTCATGATTTTATAAACCTCTACAATATCCCTCCTCAGCCTCCGACGCTCCAGGGAAAACAGCCCTAGCCTGGTCAACCTCTCCCAATAGCTCAAATCCTCCAACCCTTGCAACATCCTTGTAAATCTTTTCTGAACCCTTTCAAGTTTCACAACATCTTTCCGATAGATAGGAGACCAGAATTGCATGCAATATTCCAACAGTGGCCTCACCAATGTCCTGTACAGTTGCAACATGACCTCCCAACTCCTGTACTCAATACTCTGACCAATAAAGGAAAGCATACCAAACGCCTTCTTCACTTCAAGGAACTATGAACCTGTATTCCAAGGTCTCTTTGTTTAGCAACACACCTGAGGACCTTACCATTAAGTGTCTACTTCCTGCTAAGATTGCCTTTCCCAAAATGCAGCACCTCACATTTACCTAAATTGAACTCCATCTGCCACTCCTCATCCCATTGGCCCATTTGATCAAGATCTGAGGTAACCCTCTTTGCTGTCCACTACACCTCAATTTTGGTGTCATCTGGAAAATTAATAACTATACCTCTAATGCTCGCATCCAAATCATGTATATAAATGATGAAAAGTACTGGACCCAACACCGATCCTTGCGGCACACCACTGGTCACAGGCCTCCAGTCTGAAAAGCAACCCTCCACCAACACCCCCTTCTGTTCTTACCTTTGAAGCAGTTCTGTATCAAAATGGCTAGTTCTCCCTGTATTCCATGAGATCCAACCTTGCTAACCAATCTCCCATGGGGAATTTTGTGGAACATTTTTACTGAAATCCATATAGATCACATCTACCACTCTGCTGTCATCAGTCCTCTTTGTTACTTCTTCAAAAAACTCAGTCAAATCTGCTGGGAACACCCTGGATTCCAGTGAATTCTGGAATATTTTAACTAATGCCCCCACTGTCTCTGCAGTAACTTCCTTTAAAACTGCTGGATGCAGGCCATCAGGCCCTGGTGATCTGCCTACTTTTAGTCCCATTGGTTTGTCAAATACTTTGGCTGTCATGATAAAGATTGTGACGAGACATTTTCTCTCATCAGTAACTAACTGATCTGATATCTTTGGGATGTTTTGTAGTGTTCTCCACCATGAAGACTGATATTAAATATTGATTTAAAATAAATTATTTTCTGGTCCCAGTGCCCATTTCTTCCACACCAATATTTAAGCTCTCTCTACTCTTGCTTACATTATTGCAATTTACATGTCAGGTTGTAATCTGGACATCATTAACTTTGTGGTTTTTCTATTGAATTTTGCCCTGAGCTGTTCATAATCTCTCAGCATAATCTCTTTCCTTGTTCTGCCTATGTAATTGGTATGTATGTGGACAATGTTAACTGGATCCTTCCCCTCCCACATTAAATTATTCTCCAGCCCAGAAGAGATGTCCTTAATCTTGGCACCAGACAGGCAACAGTGCCTATGGGACATCCTGTCATCGCTGCAGAGAAGAGTATCTATTCCCCTAACTCTGTCAGTCCCCTATTACCATACATTTCTCTATTCTTCCCCCATCAGACTGGTGGGGGGTCAGTTCACTTTCCCTCCCTTCAGTCTGTACCCTCATTCAGACTGTACCTTAGGGACAAGGGACTGGCAAAGGCTCCTGTGAAGCTGAATTCTGGATCCCAAAACCTGCCTCAATAACAGTCACATTGCCCTGGTCCTGACCATGGACTACGTTTGATGTCGTTAAACTAAGAGCTGTTCAGGTACTGCTCCCCTTCCCTGGTGGTTCACAGTATCAGCAGCTCAATTCCAGCTCATCAGCTCTGAGTCAAAGTTCTATGATTAGCCAACACTTGCTACAGATATGGTCACTGTGGGTGACACTGGCATCACCAGTTCCCACATACTACAGCTGCAACACATTATCTGCCCAGGTTTCTCTATTCTCTTCTCTTACATAAGAGCACAATGTAAGAACTAGAAGCAGGAGTAGACCATGTAGCCCTTCGAACCTGCTCCGCCATTCAGTAAGATCATGGCTGATCTTTTCATGGACTCAGCTCCACTTCCCCACTCACTCACCATAACCTTTAATTCATTTACTGTTCAAAAAAATTACCTATCGTAGCTTTAAAAACATTTTCTGAGGAAGACTCAACGACTTCACTGGGCAGGGAATTCCATAGATTCACAATCCTCCGGTAAAGAAGTTCCTTTTCAATTCCGGCCTAAATCTGCTCGCCCTCATTTTGAGGCGATGCCCTCTTGTCCCAGTTTAACCCACCAGTTTAAAACATCCTCTCTACTTACATCTTAACTATTCCCTTCATAATTTTATATGTTTCGATAAGATACCCTCTCATTCTTCTAAATTCCAATGAGTATAATCCCCAGTCTACTCAGTCCCTCCTCATAAGCTAACCCCCTCAAATCCAGAATCAATCTAGAGAACCTCGTCTGCACCCCCTCCAGTGTTAGTACATCTTTTCTCAAGTAAGGAGGCCAAAACATGCACACTATACTCTAAGTGTGGCCTCGCCAGCACCCTATTCAGCTGCAATATAACCTCCCTGCTTTTAAACTCATTCCCTTTAGCAATAAAGGACAAAATTCCATGTGCCTTCTTAATTACCTGTTGTACCCGCAGACCAATCTTCTGTGATTCATGCACAAGGACACCCAGGTCCCTCTACAGAGCAGCGTGCTGCAATTTCTTACCATTCAAGTAAGAACTGACCTGCCGCACACTCCTCCCAGTCTGTTACACAGTGATACTGACCTGCCGCACTCTCCTCCCAGTCTGTTACACAGTGATACTGACCTGCCGCACACTCCTCCCAGTCTGTTACACAGTGATACTGACCTGCCGCACTCTCCTCCCAGTCTGTTACACAGTGATACTGACCTGCCGCACACTCCTCCCAGTCTGTTACACAGTGATACTGACCTGCCGCACTCTCCTCCCAGTCTGTTACACAGTGATACTGACCTGCCGCACACTCCTCCCAGTCTGTTACACAGTGAGACTGACCTGCCGCACTCTCCTCCCAGTCTGTTACACAGTGATACTCACCTGCCGCACACTCCTTCCAGTCTGTTACACAGTGATACTGATCTGCCGCACACTCCTCCCAGTCTGTTACACAGTGAGACTGACCTGCCGCACTCTCCTCCCAGTCTGTTACACAGTGATACTCACCTGCCGCACACTCCTTCCAGTCTGTTACACAGTGATACTGATCTGCCGCACACTCCTCCCAGTCTGTTACACAGTGAGACTGACCTGCCGCACTCTCCTCCCAGTCTGTTACACAGTGATACTCACCTGCCGCACACTCCTTCCAGTCTGTTACACAGTGATACTGATCTGCCGCACACTCCTCCCAG
>NC_057746.1:30251408-30251987 GCF_004010195.1 Chiloscyllium plagiosum | reverse complement strand
CTTGCAGACATATCTGCATCATCTCTAACTACGTGTGGGGTGCCTGATAACTGGAGGGTGGCTAATGTTGTACCTTTGTTTAAGAAAGGTTATGAGGAGTAACCCCCAGGGAGCAATAGACCTGCGAGTCTGACTTTGGTTGTGGGTAAATTGTTGGAGATAGGATTTAGGAACATTTCGAGAGGTAAAAATTGATTAGGGAGTCAGCATGGTTTTGTGTGAGGAAAATCATATCTCATAAACTTGATTGTTTTTTTTTGAGCAAGTTACCAAAAAGATTGTTGATGGCAGAGTAATTGACATTGTTTATTTGGATTTTAGTGAAGCCTTTAACACGGTTCTGCCTGGTAGCCTAATTAGGAAAGTTAGGTCCCATGGGATTCAGGGTGTCCTTGCCAATTGGATACATAATTGGCTGAACAGCAGGAGACAGAGCAATGGTGGAGGGTTACTTTCCAGACTGGAGACGTGTGACCAGCAATGTTCGACAGGGATCAGTTCGGGGTCCTCTTTTGTTTGTCGTCTATATAAATGATTTGGATGAAACGTAGAAGGCATAGTGAGTAAGTTTGCGGATGA
>NC_057746.1:30235120-30251127 GCF_004010195.1 Chiloscyllium plagiosum | reverse complement strand
GGATGAGAGGTGACCTACGAGAAGTTTCTAAAATAATAAGAGGTATAGGGTTAATGGTAGTTGTCTTTTCCCTAGGAGAGGGGATTTCAAATACAGGGGGCACATTTTTAAGATGTGAGGAGAGAAATTTTAAAGATATAGGATGCGATTTCTTTACAAGAGGGTGGTTTGTATGTGCAGTGAACTTCCTGAGGAAGTGGTGGATGCAGCTACAATTATAATGTTTAAAGGACATTTGGATAAGTACGAGAATGGGGAAGGTTTGGAGAGATATGGGCTCGGAGCAGGCAGATAGGACTCATTTATTTCAGAATTACGTTCAGCATGGACTGGTTGGACCGAAGGGTCTGTTCCACGCTGTATGGCTCTATTAGGATTCTATTACTGAGTAGACATGATCTATTTGGATTTTCTGAAGGCCTCTGACAAGGTGTAAGAACCCATGGCGTTCAGGGCAATGTACTGACATGGATAGAGGATTGGCTGACTGGCAGGTGGCAGACAGTGGGGATGTAACAGGGGTCTTCTGTCAGGGTGGCTGCCAGTGATGAGTGGAACTCTGCAGGGGTCAGTGTTGGGACCATAACTCTCCACACAAAATATTAATGATCTCAGAGAAGGATCTAAGGATATTGTTGTGAAGTTTGCAAATGACACAAAGTTAAGTGGAGGGGCAAGTCGTATTGAGGAAGCAAGGAGGCCACAGAAAGACATAGACAGGCTACAAGGGTGGGCAAAGAAGTGGCAGATGGAATACAATGTGGGAAAGTGTGAGGCCATGCATTTTGATTGGAAGAATAAAAGTGAATTTTATAGCTAGAAAAAGGCTTCAGAAATCTGAAGAACAGACAGAGTTTGGAGTCCTATTTCAGAATTCACTAAATATTAATATCGGTTTAGTTGGCAGTTCGGATGTTGGCAATGTGCAACGTTGAAAATACAAAAGCAGTTTTGGGCTCCATATCTAAGGAAAGATGTACTGGATTGAAGGGGGCCCAGAGGAGTCATAGAGTCACAAAGATGTACAGCAGGGAAACGGACCCTTCGGTCCAACCGTCCATGTTGTTCAGATATCCTGTATAAATGTAGTCCCAGTTGCCAGCATTTGGCCCATATCCCTCTAAACCCTTCATGTTCAAATACCCATCCAGATGCCTTTTAAATGTTGTAATTATACCAGCCTCCATCACTTCCATACACACACCACACTCTGTGTGATAATGTTTAACAACATCCTTCCTATAGCAGGGAGACCAGAATTGCATGCAATATTCCAAAAGTGGTCTAATCAACAGCCGCAACACGACCTCCCAACTCCTCTACTCAATGTACTAACCAATAAAGAAAAGCATATCAAACACCTTCTTCACTATCCTATCTACCTGCGACTCTAATTTCAAGGAGCTATGAACCTGCTCCCTAAGGTCTCTTTGTTCAGCAACACTCCCAGAACCTTCCCATTAAGTGCAGAGTCCTGCCCTGATTTGCTTTTCCAAAATGCAGTACCTCACATTTATCTAGATTAAACTCCATCTGCTTTCCTCAGCCCTTTGGCCCTTATGATCAAGATCCCATTGTACTCCTATGCTGTCCACTGCGCCTCCAATTTTAGAGTCGTCTCCAAACTTACTAGGGGATTCAAGATGGTGGCAATCTGAATAGATCAGCTTTGCTGAGCTCTGCACCCCAACCCAAGGCAGTAATATGTTTTCACCCCCCACCTTAGTTATTTTTACAAAGAAATTATTGTTAAACGATAAAAGAACTGTTTAAAACCTTTTTGGAGTGTGTGAGAATGACTAAGAGGAAGCAAACGGCCAAGTCTCAACACTCGGGACACTCTGAAACAGTGAGTGGGCCCGAGACTGTGACTGGGGCAGCAGCTGCAGCTCCCTCACCAGCTGTGATAGAAATGCCTGCACAGCACAACATCATGGAGAAACTCGGAGTGATCCGACAGCTGATCCAGGAGATGAGAGAAGAGACTCATAATCACCGAGAGCCCATCTCAGCCATGCTGCAAAAGCATGAGAAGGAGTTGGAAGGGCTCAGGAAGCGAGTTGAAGAGGTTGAGCAGCGGACCGCAGTGTTAGAGACTGAGGTCGAGACCTCAGCGGGGCAGATCCATGCCCTTGAGAAACAGGCTCGGGCCCTGACTCAGCAAGTCAATGACCTGGAAAATAGAGGTAGGAGGAAAAATATCTGGGTCATCGCCCTGCTGGACGGTGTAGAAGGTGGGCAGCCAGCAAGTTTATTTGAAGACTGGTTGCCTCATTTCTTGGCTGGGATGCCAAGGCAGACCGGGTGAAGGTTGACAGAGCTCACCGGGTTGCGGTGCACAGATCCAGTCAGGGTCAGTGTCCCCACCTGGTTCTGATCTGATTTCAATACTACAGGGACTAGCAGAGAGTCATGACAGCTTCCAGAAGGTTGGGGAGAGAACCGCAGGCCCTGACCTATCAGAGAACTAAGATAATGTTTTTCCAGGACTTTTCTGCAGCAGTGATCCATAAGAGGAAATCATTTGATGAGGTTAAGAGAAGTTTAAAGGACCTCAGTATTCAGTATTCGATGAGTTACCCAGCAGTGCTTTGTATTACGTACAAGGAGACTGTGCAGTCGTTTCACTCCTTGGAGCAGGCCAAGAACTTCTTGGACCTTTTAAAATAATGTCGATGTGTTTATGGACATGGACAACAGTGTCTGGGCTTTGTTTTGTCTTGCTTTTATTTCTTATACTTTCACTCTTTTCCCAAAGAAGCTGTTGTCGGTGGGTTTTTTTCTCTCCGAGCTGGAGTGGTAAAGTTATATATTGTGAGGAGTGGGCAGAGGGCTCACTGTTTTGGTTATACCCCTGTGTTTACAATGTCCTTTGTTTGGTTTCTCCCATTGCTTGGGTTTGGGGTGCAGCTTGAGCTGGAAGTGAGGGGATGGAGGTGTGTGTGGGAAATGTAAGTGCCCTTTGTCGGCAGGGGGTAGAGACACCAGTAAGTGCCTTTTGTGTTTTGTAGTTAGTTTAGTTTTTTGGGGGAAATAAACTCTATGAGTCTCCTTTTGAGTATGCTCAGCGTATTGGAAGACAAATTCTTCCTCTCGGCAGGTCAAAGGTGATTGTAAAGGATCATGGTTAGCAGCATTCTGAAATGGTGCACCTGGAAACTTTTGAAAGATCTTGCCTAATTTCGTCAAAATTGGCCTTCCTCTAATTTAGAACTTTATCAGTCCTGCCTGGTTCTTTGCTTTTTTCCTGCCTTCCCTGACTGTTCAAATTACTCCTTTTCCCAACTATTGCAGTCTCAGACTGCTCCCTTTCCTCACTATCTTCCAGGGCTCCCCCAACATAGTTTAAATCCTACCAAGCAGCTCTAGTAAATCTCCCTGCCAGTATATCAGTCCCCTTTCAATTCAAGTGGAATCCACCCTTCTTGTACAGGTCACTTCAACCTCAGAAGAGCTTCCAATGATCCAAAAATGTGAACCATTCTTCCCTGCACCAGCTCCTCAGCCACACATTCATCTGCTCTATCCTCCTATTCCTTCCCTCAGTAGCACGTAGCACTGAGATTAATCCAAATATTGCAATACTCGAGGACCACCTTTTTAAATTCCTGCCTAACCTCTCAGACTCTCATCTTTTTTTCCTTTCTATGTCATTAGTTCCAATGTGTACAATGACCTCCTGCTGGTCCCACTCCCCTTTGAGGATATTCTGCACCCTCTCTGAGAGATCCCTGATCCTGGCACCAGGGAGGCAACACACCATTCTGATTTCTCGCTGTCAGCTGCAGGAATGTCTGTCTCTCCAATCGAACGCTTGGAACCTGACCTACCCCTCGTTACATTGGAGCCAGTCTTGGTACCAGAAACCTGGCTATCAGTGCTACATTCCCCTGAGAGTCCATCACCCCCTACATTTTCCAAAACAGCATCCCTGTTTGAGATGGGGATAGCCACAGGAGACTCCTGCACTGCCTGCCTACCCCTCTTGCCTTTCCTGGCTGTAACCCATCTCCCTGACTGTATCTTCAGTTTCACTCCCTTTCTGCAACTGCCATCCATCACACCACCAGCTCCTGTAAATTTCTCACTGCCTCTTACTGCTGCTCCAACTGATCGACATGATCTGATGGGTTTACGTGAATAATCCCATGGATTAAAAGTGAGTATCTGAGGAGTAGTTGAGGACTCTGGATCTGTACTGAGTGGAGTTTACTTAGAGAAGATATTTCCTCCAGTAGGAGATACATAGACCTGAGGGCAGAATCTCAGAGTGAAGGGACAATCCTTTAGAACTGAAATGAGGAAGAATTTCTTCACCAGAGGATGGTTAATATGTGGAACTCATTGCCACAGAGGGCAAGTCATTGTGTGTATTTTGAATAGAGTTAGACAGAGGTCATGATTAGTAATGAGGTCAAAGGTTACAGGGAGGAGGAGGGAGAATGGGGTCGAGAAACATATCAGCCATGAGCAACTGGTGTAGCAGTCTCAATGGGCCGAATGGTCTAATTCTGCTCTGGTATCTTATAGTTTTATGGTGTGTGAGGGGATGTTTACGTAGATTTGGGCAGGGGTGGGGTGGTTGGTGTGTGTGAGAGAGAGAGAGAGAGAGAGAAAGAGAGAGAGAGAGAGTGTGTGTGTGTGCGCGTTTGTAGAGGGTGGTGATGTGTGTACCTCTGTGGAAGGCGATGTGTGGTGTTTGGGGTGGGACAATGTGTGTCTGGGGAGGAGAATGTGTGTGTGTGTGTGTTCAGGGGGGAAGAGAGATTCATGGGGGGAATGTGTGAGTGGGTGTTGTGTGTATGGAGAGGAGTGTGTCTGTGTGTGTGTGTGTGTTTCTTTTGATTTTTTTCCTGTGTTAAAACATTTTTAAGTTAAAATCTTACCTTCACACTCACAAATTCTCTTCCACTCTGGAAACAGAAATAATAAATAAACTGAATAACTTGCTGTGACATGAAGCATAAATAATTCCACACAAAGGTTTCTACAGACATTTTTAAACGAGGTAACTCCAGCTTGGAGACCTTCTGTGGCATTGCTCATTACAAATTGGAAGGTAAGGAGCAAATTTTCCCGACCGTTACTGAGGCAGGTAGCTCCAGTCGGGATATTTCTGGACTCCCTTCAGTAAGAAGAACCCTGAATTGTACAATTGTTCTCTCCAAAGACAGTGGTGGGTCAGGGTTTGGGAGTTGGGGACAGGGTTTGGTGGGGGGAGGGGGGTGCTGAGTATAGTGGGAAAGTCTGGGACAGAGTGGGGCTCACTGAACCTGGAATCAGACCCTGGGTCATCAAGGTGAAGGAGAGTGCTGAGGGGGGCTGGTTAGAGACCCTGCCTTGGTTCTCTGGGACTTCCTCCCCCTGCTGTTTATACAACCAGGGCCTCTCTATCCCTGAACTCTCTCATTCCTTCACCCAATCCACATGGCCCCTCATACTCTCCGTGTCAACTCATCTCTCAAAACAATTCCTATGCCCCCTCTATACTCCCTGTGCCAGCTCAATGTTTACTTCTGTCCTTCAGAAACTCCTTGTGATTCCTCATATTTTCCGTGTCAACTCAATGTCAAATAATGCCCCAGTAACAGGGACTGGCTGGGGGCCTTGGGTAAGACCCTCTGACCTTACACTGCAAGAGATTCCTGAATCTAACCCACAATTCCTCCGAGAGGCAACACCAGGGTCTTGTCACGGCAAATGGCTCATTTCTCTGACCTGAGCGTGGTTCAGAGGGGGGAAGGAGTTTGTTGAAACAAGGATTGGAGGATCGGTTAGGATTGTGGGAAGCAAGAATTTTCGGAATTCAGCAGATCCGATTTGAACGGAGTCCTATGATTGGATGGAATAGTTTATGCACTCCTGATGTAGCCTGTCACTGGAAACGTACTGATGGGGGTTAACAAGAAACAGTTGTGTATTTTCAGTTCTTAAAGTGTAGATTGAGCAAGGAGCAGTTCTTGTCTATTTTCAATGCTTCAGTAGATACATAGAGTGGTGTTGGAGTGTCATTAGCAGTGGTGGAGCTCGGTGCCTGGAGCAGGGTCTGCAGTGGGCCTACAGCGGGCACTGATGGGTCATCAGCTGTGCCAATGCTCAGTGATCGGTGGGTCATCGAAGTTTGATGCGGAGCAGAGGGAGCTTCCTGGCACAGCCTGGGGACGAGGCCCAGTGCGGACTGGAGGTAAGACCCGGCTCGGTCCGTTTGAATGACTGTGATGCTGAACCTTTTATTTCTCTATTCTTCTA
This sequence comes from Chiloscyllium plagiosum, assembly GCF_004010195.1. Taxonomy (NCBI): domain Eukaryota; kingdom Metazoa; phylum Chordata; class Chondrichthyes; order Orectolobiformes; family Hemiscylliidae; genus Chiloscyllium; species Chiloscyllium plagiosum. The sequence goes on along the minus strand of NC_057746.1, from coordinate 30,244,878 downwards.
ATTTATTCTGAAGATTCTAGATCTTGTTACCTTTGTACCTAAGATGGCGCCATAAGGAGCAACTTTGTAAACTTCTGACTTCACTTATGTGAGTCCATGACAATAAAGTAAGAATTCTAATTGTAGGATCTAATTGTCGGTTCTGCAGCTAAGGAGTCTTCACTTTCGTGATGAAGTTTCTTTTTGTTATTCTGCTAATTATTTAGAACCTTTGTAAGGTCATCAGAAACACCAAGACACAATACCAAACGGAGCTTGAGACCCAGACTAATCACACAGGCCCCCATCACTTGTAACCAGGCTTACACAACATAACTGGCTACAAAGTGAAGTCAAACAGAATCACGGGTAACAGTACGTCCCTCCCTGATGAGCTCAACGTGTTTGATGCTCACTTTGAACAGAAGGTCAGTGAAATGACATCACCTCTCCCAATAGCCTCGGGTGGGCCTCTACCCACTGTCACCGCTACAGACATTAGATTTGTCTCTTGAGAGTGAACCGATGGAAAGGGACTGGCCTGGATGGAGTCCCCCACCGTGCACTCAGACCCTGTATGGACCAGCTGGCAGGAGTATTCACTGATATCTTTAATCTCTTGTTACTACGGTTTTGAAGTTCCCATTTACTTCAGGAAGACGGTTATCATTCCCGGTGCAAAAGCAAATCAAGCAGCGTGCCTCAATGCCTACCAACCGGTGGCTCTGACGTCATAATTATAACAACCTTCAAAACGTTAGTCACAGCATCAACCCCAGCCTTCCCGACTGCCTTGATTGACCCTGTGCAGTTTGCCGACTGGGGTAATAGGTCCATGGCAGATGCCATCTCCCTGGCCCTACACTCATCCCTGGAACACCTGGATAACACGGACATTTATCCCAGACTCCTATCCATTGACTTTAGTTACACCTTCAACATTATGATTCCAACAAAATTAATCCCCAAACTCTGAGACCTAGGACCCTGCTCCCCACTCTGCAACTCGATCCTTGACTTCCTGATCCACAGATTCCAATCAGTAAGGATAGGTGACAGCATCTCCTCCACGATAATCCCGAACACCGGCTGCATGCTCAGCCCCTTATTGTACCCCTTATACATTCACAACTGTGGGGCCAAATTCAGCACTAACTTCATTCACAAATTTACTGATGATACCACCATAGTGGGTCAGATCTCAAACAACGGCAAGAGAGAGTACAGGAAAGAGTCAGACATCTTCATGGCATGGTGTAAAGCCAATTTTTCTCCCTGAATGTCAGCAAAGTGAAGGAGCTGGTCATTGACTCCCAGTTGTATAGAGCCCTGGTTAGATCACACTTTGATATTGCGTTCAGTTCGGGTCACCTCATTATCGGAAGGATGTGGAAGCTTTAGGTAGGGTGCAGAGGATATTTACTAGGATGCTTCCTGAACTGAAAGGCATGTCTTATGAAGAAAGGTTGAGGGAGCTAAGGCTTTTCTCACTGAAGTGAAGAAGGGTGAGCAGTGACTTGATAGAAGTGTACAAGGTGATGAAAGGTACAGGTGGAGTGAATAGTCAGAGACTTTGCCCTGAGCAGAAACAGCGATCACAAGGGGTCATAATTTTAAGGTGATTGGAGGAAGGTTTAGGGGAGATGTCAAATGTTTGTTCTTAACAGAGTGATGGGTGCATGGAATGCATTGCCAATGGTGGTGGTTGGGTCAGACATATTAGGGGCATTAAAATGACCCTTGGATAGGCATATGGATGATAGTAAAATGGAGGCTATGTTGGTTAGTTTGATCTGAGAGTAGGATTAAAAGGTTGGCACATCAAAGGTTGAAGGGCCTGTGCTGTGCTGTGCTGTACTGTTCTATGTTCTAAAAACACCCTCAGTTCAGTACTGACTCTGTGCTGATTGGCTGCAGCCAGTGTACTGTGCACTAGTAGGTGAAGGGTGACTTGGTGATGGGACCCAGCCTCTGTGCAGTTGTTTCACTAATTTTCTAATGTTGCTCATTTTTTAATGCAGTTTATGGAGAGGCAGCAAAGTGTTTCCAATGGCCAGGGAATCAAGTGCTGTCAGAATAAAGACAAGAGATTTAGAGCCAAGTGAGAGAAACCCCTTCACACAGAGTATTGTGAGGATGTGAATTTCTCTTACAGGTTTAGTGACTGAGGTTCAATGCTGTGGAGTGACAGGTGGTTCTCAAACTCTGCCTCAATACAGACCACTCAGAGGCTGGAGTTCAAAGTGTAGCCTGGAAAATAATTCTGGTCCCGCCGTGAAATATATACACACAGACTTCATCAACTAAAGACATTTATTGAGGTGACCATTATTAATTTTCTGTGGATTATTGTTTAAGGAGCAATTTCCCTGCAGTTACACATTTGGCCGAAGGACGGAGCAAAACCCAAAGAGTGAATTCAGTCAAAAACGAAAGTAATGTTTTTCAGGGAGGGGCTGCTGTTGTGAACGTCTTTACTTTTTACACATCTGTCGGGAAAAGGCGGAAAATGTTCGGTCAGATTGTGGGAAAGTAAGAGGTGAGTCCCAAATCCTCTTTAATTTCAGGAAGGAGTCATTCCCAGTGGGATCGGGTGGATATTATTCCCGCTGAAAGATCCCAATCAAATCCAAGGAGTTGAACGGGAAGCCGCTGGGGATTGTCCAGGGAAAAGGTGAGAACTTTCTCCAATGTCTCTGATCAGCTGAACAGAGCCTGGAGCTGGCTCCTGTCAGTATAAGGGAACAGGAGGGAGAGGCAATCTGCAACATTAAAGTCTCAGAGTCAGACACAGAGACTGGAAAGGGAGACGGAAGTAAAAAGGAGGAACATAGTGAGGGCCAGGAGACAGAATATGACCCACTGGGGTTTATATTTAGTGAGAAATAATTCAATCCCGGAGATAGTTATGATGCCACCTTTGCTGAAACAAACTTTAATTGAAGAGTTTTACTTGTGCTGAGTCTATTCTCCGCTTTCCCATTTCGGGTTTTCTGTCCCCACCATCGACAGCAGTGAGTCCAGCTTCCTGGGTCCTAAACTCCAAATCTCTCCTACTCTCTCAACCCATTAATCCCTCTCCACTGCTGCCTGCTCCTTTTAGATGGTGCTGAAAGCCTTTCCATGTCTCATTGCTGCTCTCAGATATTTTTTGGCTGAAAGGACACATGTTTTTGATGAAATGAAAAAGGTCAATGTGAAAGAATTGTGTTAACCTGGACAGGAGAATGTGTTCATAGAGTTTCTGACACAGTGGGTATTGAACAATGAAATGTTTACACTCTGAAGCAAACATTGAAGGACCCTAATGACAGCTATATTTTGTTTGTGTGTCAGGCCAGGTTAATCTGCACAGACCTCACAAAGATGGAAGGAGTTCACCTCATTCTGCTTTTACTGATTGGGATTCCATGCACTGCCTATGGTAAGGAACATTAACAATTAATCAGTATTGATTAGATACAACACACAATCCTGGTGTGAAGTTGGAACTGTGTATTAGTAAATGAACATTTCGGACCTTAACTGACACTTTGGTCAATGATTTTGCTTTGGAATCATTACAGAGAATAGGTTCAAAGGCTGGTTCAGAGGAAATAATATCTTTAAAATCTTTCACAATTTTAACAAATAGAGAGTTTGGCTTTTCCTTAAAATGAATTCATAACAGATGACAGCAATGACTGTGAAACATTAAAGTTCTTGAAGCGATTGAATAGAGCGGATCCCTCGTTGATGTCTTCCCTTGTGTGTGAGAGACTGGAACTAGGGACATTGTTTAAGATTAAGGAATCTTCCCTTTAAGAAGGTGATGGGAATGTTGTTTCTCAAGGATCATTTAGAGTGTGGAATTTCCTTCCCCAGAAGGTGGTGGAAGCTGAACATTTAATGATGTCCATGGCTGAGTTGGATATATATTTTACTGACAGGTGAGCCAAGGTCAGGGGAAGACAGGAAGGGGAAGTAACACCAGTTCAGCTATGATCCTGACTCTAAGAGAACTGAGTGTGCAGCTCTCGGACACAGGATCATGAATGAAGCCTCAAGCCAACCTCTGTTCACACCATTAAATGTCACGATGCTCTCGGAATGGACTGTGACTGTCTTCCCAGTTGTCATCAGAACACGCAAAATCTCCATTCCTGAAGGTGGGAACAGCAGATGATGTGAAATGTTCAAACCAATGGGGAAGGAATCTTTTGGTGAAGATTAGGATGGGCAAAGACAGACCAAATCAAAACACTTTTTTTTATCAGGAAACACCCAGGCTGTTTGTCTTTGCAGCAACAGACATCAACAAAACTGAGTGATATCTTCACCCAACACAAACCTATTAGAAATGAGTATTAACGAGGATCTGTCTGCCCTGGCACTCAGTGATGAATAGCGCTATCATGGTCTTGGTGATATTTGTCCCTGACAGTGCTCTCATCCTCAGAAATTATTGCCTTTTTCCCAGCTCCTCAGCATCTCCTGACACAGGAGAGAGTTCACTTGGTGGATTCTGGAGTTGAGGGGGTTGGTTTGTGAGAAGAGATTGAGGCGAGTGGGACTATACTCATTGGAATTCTGTAGAATGAGGGGGAAATCTTATAAAAACATTATGCAGGGGTCAGATAAGATAGAAGCAAGGAGGTTGTTTCCACTGGCAGGTGAAACTAGAATGAGGGGGCATAGCCTCAAAATAAGGGGGAGCAGATGTAGGCCTGAGCTGAGGAGGAACTTCTACACCCAAAGGGTTCTGAATCTGTGGAATGCCCTGCCCAGTGAAGCAATTGAAGCTACTTCATTGTTTTTAAGGCAAAGATAAATTTTTGAACAGTAAAGAAATCAGGTTAGGGTGAGCAGGCAGTGAAGTGGAGCTGAGTCCATAGTATGATCAGCGATGATCGTATTGAATGGCAGAGCAGGCTCAATGGGCCGGTTAACCTATCCTGCTCCTAGTTCTTATGTTCGTCATAAATAGTTAAAAGCTGTTCAAGCCCCTTCCCAAAATATTAAGATGGTTTTATGAATTTAGGGAATGACACACACAATACAGTGCAATTTCCAAAAATATGGTTTGACCATAAAATGTTTGTGAAAGCATCGAACGATACTAGGTTTTGGGGTTCATGACCACAATTATTTAATGTAGGCAATCAATAATCTGTAAGGAACTTTCTGCTGGTTAAGTTTGTTTAAGAAATAGCAGTTTAGAAATGGCACATTAGTTAATTAGATAAAACTGATGTAAGAAACATCTTCACGCAGCAACTGGTTAGACTACGGAATATACTGCCTGGAAGTGGGGTGGTGGAATGTTCAGTTGAGACATTCCAGAGGGCATTGGATGATTATTTGGATGAAAATAGTTTTGAAAAATATGGGCAAAAGGCAGGAGATTGACACTGGGTAATACAGTGTAGGCACGATGGACTGAATGGCTACCTTCTGTGCTGAAGGATTCTGTGACTCAGTGATTGGTTCTGCTGTTGCTGGAAATATTTGTTTTTCTCCACATCAGCTGCAACATTCAATTCTCGTTTACTTTCAGAAGGGATTGACTGGTAATACATTACTGAGCAACAGCCTCAGATATACTCAGATGTAAAGAGAAACATATGAATTAAAGAAAACTAGACCCATCGCAAATTTATTAAACTGGACATTATTTACTCTGTTCATTGTGTTACAGTGTAGTCTGTGTGATGTTGGAGTGGGGAAAGGCTGTGTGAAGTGGACTTGGTTCAGTTGGCAGACTTTCTGACTGGAAGTGGTAGCAGAGATAGAGGAAAAGTTCTATATTCATCGCTGGCTTGGTCGAAAGTGGACATTGGCAGGAATTTGATCAGGTTTCTGACTGGGTCCACATGGCCAGCTCTAGTCTCCTTACTGAAGTATATAGAATCATAGAGATGGGAATGGGTCTGGGTAGGTTACTCTTTGGAGCGTTGGTGTTTACTTGTTGGGCCTAAGGGTTTGTTTCCACACTGTAGGGATTCTATGATTCTGAGGGAGGATACTTGCACAGAAGGAGTGAAACAAAGTTTCACCAAACACATTCCTGAGATGGAGGGAATGTCCAATGAGGAAAGATCAGGGACCTGTACTTTCTGTAGTGACCTCATTCAGACATGAAAAATTCCAGGAGGGATTGACAAGGAAGGATGAAGGAATGTTTCTCCTGCTAGGGGTCTAGAACCAGGTGACACAGTCTCAGACTGAGACAGGCCGTTTCCTTTATTTAGGCAGGGGACATGGTCATTGCTGGCTGAGCCAGTGTGTACTACTCTCCTCTAGATGCCCTTCAGGAGGTGGTGGTGGTGAACTAGCTTCTTGAACTTGTGCAGTCAACGTGCTGTCAGTAAACCCACAATGCTGTTAGAGAGGGAGATCCAGAATACACAGTTCTTGTCATATCTGTGCCCAGGGAACTCTGGTTGGCATCCGTTGCCAGATGAAGGTCGGTGGGTAATTCCCTAAAGAAGGAACTGGAATTCTACCTGAGGAGATCTTGGGCTTTGAAGGACTTTGTAGCTGAGATTTGTACCATTTATACTGAGGAAATTGCCAATTTGTGAGCTTGATCTTTGTTGTATCAGCTACATAATATGTGATTTATAGTTTAATTAGCAACAAATTACTTGTTAATTTGTGTCATTTCTGCTTGTTTTGGTTACATTCAAGATGATTAAGTGAAATCTTGTCTTATTTATCACTGGGATATTTCAGTAAATTCTGGTTTGTTGATCTCTATGGTAATAAAAACAATGATTTTGAAAAATAAATCTTTTTGCTCAACGGCTATATAGTGCAATAAATACGGTCCATAGTGCAGTAAGTACAGGTACAAAGGAAAATGAGTACAGCTATCTAGGGATAATAAATGTAGATACATGGGATCATAAATACATTTACATAGGAAAATAAATTAAAGGTGTTGCTTATAGCTGTTTGATTAAAATTGTAGTCTCTAATAACACAGTGATTTTGAAGTTTAATTACGGATATGTTTGAAATTTGGAGCAGTTTAATGAGACATTAACTCTGCAGGTGAATTCCGAGTGAGTGGCCCAAGCCATCCTGTGGTAGCCATTGTGGGGGAAGATGCTGTCCTGGAGTGTTACCTTGTGCCGCAGGTATTTGTCAACAACATGGTGGTGCGCTGGTTTAAATCAGACATTCGGTTACCAGTTCACGCATACAGAAACGGTCAAGACGACACCGCTGCTCAACATCAGGCATACAGGAAAAGGACTGAACTGTTTCAAGATGAAGTATCCAAAGGCAATGTTTCTCTTCGAATAAAGAACACGAGGGTGTCTGATGAGGGGAAATACCTGTGTACCGTTGATGATAAGGCAAATTTTGAAGAAACTACAATTGAGCTGAAAGTTGGAGGTGAGTAAACACATTAACGACAAATGAGTATCAAATCAAATTGATATTTCAGTCAAAATCCAAGTGCTTTTTTATGAAACATGTTATTTATCCAGTTAAAAATACTTGCACATTGTGCATTTCATAATGCACAGAAAAAAAATCTGTAGGTATTCCTCTAACAGGGAAAGGTGTACCTTCATGAAGCTGATACGGTAAAAGTTGAGATAGACAATTTTTTTTTACTTTTTTAATTTCAAAAGTACGTTTCATTTGTAAATTATCTATAAGTAAATACATGAAGTGCAAAAAAGATCTACACAGAGTTTACATAAAATATCGTGGAATTTTGACATTCCTCATTAGAGGAATGCTCAGAAAATGGCTTCAGCAAAATGGGTGAATTGGCCAAATCACCAGAATACTTTCTGCCTCCCACTCTTCCCTTTTAATATGGGATGGGAAGATGTTTCCCACATTCCTATCCCTTGATCCCCAAGATGGATACTCAAGGACAGTCATGACTGGCCAAGCCTGTGTTCCAATATGGAAAAACTTCCTTCCTCTGTAGTTTGAAGGGCATGAACACCAGGCTATGTTGACAGTTAGAAGTGCTGCCTTACAGTGTAAATTTATAGAAGTTCTTACTCTCTGTTTTTGTATTTCTCTTGGACTCAAACTTTTCCTTTTTTTTATAGTTATTCTTTGCTGATTTCTAAAATGTTCTTGACCTTCAGTCTTTCTGTGAATCTTTGGAGCATTTTATGTTTTTAGGTTCAATTTGATATTGCCCATAATTACCTTAATTTGCTGCAGAAGGTCTGCTTCAGCCCATTCTCTCTTCATTCCTTTGTAAATGCCTTTACATATAAGACTCTAGTTTTTCACTCACAATCTAAGTAAGGAATTCTGTCATGATATGATCACTCTTAGCTAGAGAATCCTTTGAAATGCGATCATGAATTAATCGTATCTCACTCTGCCCCCACTGGATGGTACTGTCATCCTGGGTGTTGTCATCAGTTTCCTCACCCTTCCTGAAGCCCCTGCAACAACCTCCAAAGCTGTTGGACAGGCGCATGGGCTGAGGCTCCTCCTCCTCTGTTACCTTTGGGATGATAAAACTACCTCATTTCCCACCCTTTCATCATTCTGTCCCTCACCATGCACCAGATCTGAAGTATCTGACTAATGAGATATGGCTGCTTCCTGGGACAGTGTCAAAGTTCCTCCCTGATCCATTGCAGAGTTCAAAGTTTCACCTTCAGCTCATCACCTCTGAGGCTATGTTCCTTGAGCTGTAGGCCCTTCCTGCAGATGTGGTTGCTGTGGATCACCCTGGTGCTTGTTACAGCTGCACCACAGCCATTTTGCTGTCTCCATCATCTTCATCATGTATTTCATTAACTGAATGATATAAATTTAACAAACTATAAATGTAATGCAGTGCTTCAGTTACAATGGCCATAATTTAAATGACTGCTCTAATTTTAGAGGAAAAAGAACTTCTAACCAATCACCAACCAGCTGGCGACATTAATGCCTCCAGACCTCAGCTCTTGGGTCGTACTGTTATTTGGTGGCTGTCTCAGGCCACTCCTTGTTTTAGTTTCAAATATCCGAATGGTGCGTTGTACATCACTGTGACAAATCTTCGAAGTGAAGTTCCCTGAAGCTATGTTCAACCAACTTTGTGCACTAATAGGAGTCTCCTGTGTTTAATGTAACTAGAGTTTCAGAGCCATGAATCAGCTCCCGCTTATCAGGCCTAACGAGTCCCCTCATCACTGTGCGGCTGCCTCGTGCTCATGTACCTCTGATTGGGAAGGAACCTATCAATTAAGGACAAAGTTAATTTAAATGCCAAGTGCAAAATTTGCCTCAGTTTTAGAAACCGAACAACATTTGAGACACTTTGAATTCCCTCTAATATCTGTGTTGGGTTGCTGGAGAAGCAATACTCGGTCAAAGTGAACTTTGAGCTATTCCCAAAACTTATGAAAGTCCATATACAGGACTACAATTGTAATGCCCTTATCAGGGCTGTCTTTGTGAATTATTCGGAGTTAATAATGTTAAATGCTGATTTCCTGTACAAATACAGCTGGCCGAGCTGAATTAATCCTTGGGTGAAAACAAGGAATGCAGATGCTGGAAGCCAGAGTCTAGATTAGAGTGGTGCTGGAAAAGCACAGCAGGTCAGGCAGCATCGAAGGAGCAGGAAAATCGAGCAGGTAAAAGAGGATTCGCAGAAGAGTTAAACGCCCGAGCTGTCGATTTTCCTGGTCCTCGGATGCTGCCTGACCTGCTGTGCTTTTCCAGCACCACTCTAATCTAAACTCTAGTTTCCAGCATCTGCAGTCCTTGCATTTACCTAGTTGATTTTAACTCGACTGCGAATCCTCCTGCAAGGATGC
>NC_057746.1:30189032-30234620 GCF_004010195.1 Chiloscyllium plagiosum | reverse complement strand
TATAAAATAAAACGTACAATTCCAACGGGGCTGTATGTGCTGAGGGGCTTGTGTCTCTGTGTACACCAAACATTGAAGGTGGTCGGGCAGATTGATTACACATCGTAGGCAGAATTTTCTGTAAATTTCAGAAATATACTTTATTCATTGAAAGAAATCCTTATATTTATATACATAATCACCAACACAGTTTGGTTCTGGACAGCAGCAGGTCAAGGGAACAAACAAACATTGGAGTTTGACTCTATCCAAACAAACCAGAGTCATCTCTTACTTGAACCAGACAATATTTAAATGCATTTGAGACACCATGAGGGTCCAATAACTGAGTGCCCTGTCATTTCCCTTCAGCAGAGAGCCCTCAGACAGTGGTCTTTCCCCAATGGGCCTTGGCAGCAACTGCCCCAGGCCTGAGTGTGTCCCTCAGCCCGTAGTCCTGCACCTTGGACTGTGCCAGTCTGTAACACTCGGTCAGGGCCAGCTCCTTGCTCTGGAAGACCAGCAGGTTTCCGTCAGATCAAAGAGCATCTTTCACCGAGTTGATGGCCCTCCAGGTGCAGTTGATGTTTGTCTCGGTGTGTGTCCCGGGGAACAGACCGTAGAGCAGAGGGTCCCGCGTCACGGAGCTGCTCAGGACAAACCTGGACACAAACCACTGCACCTTCCTTCAGACTTCCTTTACAAAGATGTGTGACAGTCTCTACCCCCTTGCAGCCACTTCGAGGGCAGTGTGCGATGGCACAGACTGGCGTGTGTACATGAAGGATCTCATAGGCAGTGCCCTTCTCACCACCAGCCGAGCCATGTCCTGGTGCTTGTTGGAACGAGCTGAAAATGTGTTGCTGGAAAAGCGCAGCAGGTCAGGCAGCATCCAGGTAACAGGAGAATCGACGTTTCAGGCATAAGCCCTTCTTCAGGAATGCTTGTTGGAACGGTCTGGTGATGAGATGTTCTGCCAAATGGCTTTGACAGTCTGCCCAGGGAACCATGCGACAGGATCAGCCCTCTCCTTTTCCCGCAGGGTCTCAAGGACACCACGTGCTGACCATTTCCTGGTGGACATGTGGTCAAAGGTGTTTTCCTTCATAAATGTGTCCATCAGGGACGGTGATACGGAACGGTCCAACTATTTGGGGAGTTCCGCAGCAGCAAGGCCAGGCCCATCCTTCACAAGCCCGGGGACAGTCTGTACTGACCCTCAGTACAGACTGACACTTGGTGTTTGTGTACTGAGCGTTTACACACAGCCTGATGCAGCCGCACACAAAGGGACCATCAGGATGAAGGTGATGTTGGGTAGATTCTTCCCCATAAATCCAGAGTGTTGTACATGGTGCCCTGCAGGAATCTTAGAGCTCCAAATGAAGTGGACGATGGCTCGGGTGACTGAAACAGTGCAGTTTTGGGAATGAGAAAGACCTGTACCACATGCAACAACAGAGAGAGTGTGTCCCACCTGATGGGCCGGCTTTTACCTTCAATGGAGAGGGAGCAGGAGTTCCCAAAGCCTCAGTTTCTGCCTCAGTTTGGTGATATGCCCCAGTGTCTCTGAACCATATTCCCAGCCCCTTCAGGTAACCTGTCCTGGCAGTGAAGGGGAGTTACATAAAATAGTTAATCTATAAGTTTAAAATGACCCACAACTCTCTCACCTGCTATTACAAATATTGTCCTCGTAAATTAATAAATCCAGACCTGCTCTGTGCCATATTCTTGTTAATTCTCCTGAGGTTAGTTACAAATTGAAATTTTTAATTGCTCTACATAGAATAAAAACCTTCCAAGGAAAATAGTTTTACTCGGTATTCCTCTCTGACAATACCAATCATTGTCCCAATAATCAAACTGTTTCTAAGTTATCTACTCTCTTATATCTGTTAAAAATCACACAACACCAGGTTATAGTCCAACAGGTTTATTTGGAAGCACTAGCTTTCGGAACGCTGCTCCTTGATCAGATGGTTCTTCATCATCCTGATGAAGGGGCAGCGCTCCGAAAGCTAGTGCTTCCAAATAAACCTGTTGGAAGCCTGGTGTTGTGTGATTTTTAACTTTGTCCACCCCAGTCCAACACCGACTCCTCTAAATCATAATATATTTTCTGAGTGTGGACTGGGCAGGACAAACATTAATAACTCTCTCAGAGTAAGGAAATAGGATTTTTTAAAAAATAGCTAAGAGATATTTTGATTCTCATTTAGTAGGGGAGTGAAAGGCTATGGGGAAAGGGCTAAAATTCTGGATCAGTGGTGCTGGAAGAGCACAGCAATTCAGGCAGCATCCAAGGAGCTTCGAAATCGACGTTTCGGGCAAAAGCCCTTCAGTAAAGTGGATGTTAGGAATGTCAGATCAGTCATGATCCTGTTGAATGGTGCAGCAGGCCTGAGGGGCAGAATGGCCTGCCCATGTTCCTATTTCTTATCGTCCAATGATTGAAACATTCCACCTTATGACAATTCTAAGTTCGGTGCGGTTTGGGGGTGGGGAGCAGTGGGGGATTGGGTGGTGGGTAGTGCGGGTGGTCAGTGATTACTGATTGGTTTAAAAATAGAGCTTTCAACCCAAGAAGTTCGAGAACTACTTGCCTAACCAGCCACTCTGTTCTGTCAAAACTTTACCAATGTTTCAAGAAGGGCCAAGTCAGGCTGACAGCAGATCACTTGCCAGTGATATCCATGCCCAAGGATAAAGTGTGTGATAGGGCAGGAAACAGCAAATTAAAGATACATTCCTGATTAGAATGGGCAGTAGCTCAGTGTCAAGCCCATTCTGTCTTTGCACCGTTTGCTCACTTTCTAATGTTCCTCACCTTTCAGTGCAGTTTATGGAGAGGCAGCAAGTGTTTCCAATAGCCTAAGACTCATATGCTGTAAGATTAAAGACAAAAGATTTAGAACCAAGTGAGAGAAACCCTTTCACTCAGAGTGTTTTGAGATTTTGGATTTCTCTTCCAGGTTTGGTGACTGAACTTCAATGTTATGGAATAACAAGTGGTTCTCAAACTCTACCCCAAGAACGATCCCTCAGAGCAGTCAAAGGCGGGAATTCAAAGAACTATGGGTGTTGAAAATCAGGAATGTTAGGGCTGTCCATCACTGAGCAGCACAAGATGGCCGACAGTTGCCCTTGGCAAAAGCAGTAAAAACATGGCTGACCGTGATCTTTGGAAGTTTTGGGAAAATATTTGCTGAATATAGTCAGCATAAGTTGGAACAACGGTAGCAGTCCTGTAGCTCCCAAAATAACAGATTGAGACCGTACAACAGGCTTACGCATGATACTTAGATGAGAACATCACATAAGAATTCTACATTTAGATTAGATTCCCTACAGTGTGGAAATAGGCCCTTCGGCCCAACAAGTCCACACCGACCCTCCAAAGAGTAACCCATCCAGACCCATTTCCCTCTGACTAATGCACCTAACACTATGGGCAATTTAGCACGGCCAATTCATCTGACCTGCACATCTTTGTGACTGTGGGAGAAAACCAGAGCACCCAGAGGAAACCCACGCAAACTCAGGGAGAGTGTGCAAACTCCACACAGACAGTCGCCCAAGGCTGGAATTGAACCTGGGACCCTGGTGATGTGAGGCAGCAGTGCTATCCACTGAGTCACCATGAATTATGAAGTGAATTTTCAATTAGTCAATCCATTGCAATCGTAGATTTTAGATTCTTCAAATAACCATCAGTATAAATTCTGAAGTTGTTGTAGATTCACATGCACAAAAAAAATTAAAAGCATGAGAGATTTCATGAAGAATTTCAGACTGAAGGCCTTTGACCAGTGGTGTGGCTCAAGGGTATGTGCTTGGTTCAATGCTTTTCGTCATTTACATAAATGATTTGGATGTGAATATAGAACTAAGTTTGCAGATAATATCAAAATTAGAGGTGTAGTGGACAGCCAAGAAGGTTTCCTCCAATACAATGGAATCATTATCAAATGGGCCAATAGGCCGAGGAGCAGCAGATGCAGTTCAATTTAAATAAATGTGAGGTGCTGCATTTTGAAAAGGCCCATCAGGACAGGACTTATACACTTAATGTTAGGGTCCTGGGGATTGCTGAATAAAGAGACCTTGGAGTGCAGGTTCATAGTTCCTTGAAAGTTGAGTCACAGGTAGACAGGATAGTGAAGAAAGCATTTAGTATGCTATCATTTATTGGTCAGTACATTGAGTGTCAGAGTGAGGAGGTCATGTTGCAACTATACAAGACATTAGTTCAGCTACAATTGGAATATTATGTTTAATCCTGGGCTCCCTGCTGTCGGAAGAATGTTGTGAAACTTGAAAGGATTCAGGAAAGATTTCCAGGGATGTTGCCATTGTTTGAGAGTTTGAGCTATAGGGAGAGGCTGAACAGGCTGGGGTTATTTTCCCTGGAGCATCAGAGGCTGAGGGGGGACCTAATAGAGGATTATAAAACTATGAGGGTCATGGATAGGGTAATTAGACAAGGTCTTTTTCCTGGGATAGGGGAGTCCAAAACTAGAGGACATAGGTTTAAGGTGAGGGGGAAAGATATAAAAGGGGCCTAAGGGGCAGCTTTTGCATGAGAGTGTAGTATGTGTATGGAATGAGCTGCCAGAGGAAGTTGTGGAGGCTGGTACAATTGCAACATTTAAAAGGCATCAGTGGATGGCACGGTGGCACAGTGGTTAGCACTGCTGCCTCCCAGCGCCAGAGACCCGGGTTCAATTCCCACCTCAGGCAACTGTCTGTGTGGAGTTTGCACATTCTCCCCGTGTCTGCGTCGGTTTCCTCCCACAATCCAAACATGTGCAGGTTAGGGTGGATTGGCCATGCTAAATTGCCCGTTGTGTTAGGTGAATGGGTCTGGGTAGGTTGCTCTTCGGAGGGTTGGTGTGGACTTGTTGGGCCGAAGGACCTGTTTCCATGCTGTAAGTAATCTAATCTAATCAGATGGATATGTGAATAGGAAAGATTTAGAGGGATATGGACCAATTACTGGCAAAAGGGGCTAGATTCATTTGTGATACCTGGTCAGCCATGGACGAGTTAGACCAAAGGGTCTGTTTCCGTGCTGTACATCTCTATGATTCTATGACTTGATGACAATAATGAGGTGAGAAAGTCAATCTTAGACAGTGAAGAGCAGTCTCCATATCCTCATTATGAAGAATTGAATCACAGATGTAAAAACTAGCAGGCACTGGAATGTGGGTTGATTGAACACATTGTAAGAAACCCAAGGTTAAAGATGGGGTGTCTCATAAACACCGTGAGAGCATGAGAAATTTTGAAGTTGTCCCCAGGGTTACTCATCATAGATCACGCAGTCACGTGAATTATTGACTGGATGTAGATGTAATTAATAATGAACTGATTGGACTGTAAGTATGAAAATGGGATTTAAATAAAATTTCCTCTGTTGGCTGGAGAGCTCTCTGGATTCTCAGAGGGTCTCTTCCCACCCGTGTAATTCCAATAAACTCTTTGATGCTGGAAGTGAACTCCCAGGTGTCCAGTGACTTATTTGGACATTCCACCCAACGGAATCTAAAACAGAAAAGGCTGGAATAACTCAGCAGGTCTGACAGCATCCCTGCTTTCTGCCCACAGATGAGAGATACTGCCAGACTTGCTGAGTTATTCTAGCCACCTACCCCTTCTTCAGGACTGGGGGTGGGTGAAGGGTTATACCTGAAACGTTGACTTCTCCACCTCCTGATGCTGCCTGGCTTGCTGTGTTCTTCCAGCCTCCTGCCTCTCGAGTTTGGATTCCAGCATCTGCAGTTTTTTTTGTCTCTAACAGAATTCAAAGTGTAACCTGGAAAATATTCCTGATCCCACCATGAAATATATTCACACAGATTTCTCTTCATCAGTGAATGGCATTGCTTGAGGCGATCATTAATTTTATTAACTTTATTAATTTTCTGTGGATTACCGTTTAAGGAGCAATTTCCCTGCAGTTACACATTTGGCCGAAGGACGGAGCAAAACCCAAAGAGTGAATTCAGTCAAAAACGAAAGTAATGTTTTTCAGGGAGGGGCTGCTGTTGTGAACGTCTTTACTTTTGACACATCTGTCGGGAAAAGGCGGAAAATGTTCGGTCAGATTGTGGGAAAGTAAGAGGTGAGTCCCAAATCCTCTTTAATTTCAGGAAGGGGTCATTCCCAGTGGGATCGGGTGGATATTATTCCCGTGAAAGATCCCAATCAAATCCAAGGAGTTGAACGGGGAGCCGCTGGGGACTGTCCAGGGAAAAGGTGAGAACTTTCTCCAATGTCTCTGATCAGCTGAACAGAGCCTGGAGCTGGCTCCTGTCAGTATAAGGGAACAGGAGGGAGAGGCAATCTGCAACATTAAAGTCTCAGAGTCAGACACAGAGACTGGAAAGGGAGACGGAAGTAAAAAGGAGGAACATAGTGAGGGTCAGGAGACAGAACATGACCCACTGGGGTTTTTATTTAGTGAGAAATAATTCAATCCTGGAGATAGTTGCTTCATTCCCCTTTCCTGAAATAAACTTTAATTGAAGAGTTTCTCTTGTGCTGAGTCCATTCTTCGATTCCATTCTTACCCCTTTCCGGTTTTCTGTCCCCACCATCGACAGCAGTGACTCCAGGTGCCTGGGTCCTAAACTCGGAATCTCACTGTCTCAATCCTTCCAATGGTCTCTGCTCCTTTCAGGGAGTTCTGAAAAACCATCACTTTATCGGAGTTTTTACTAAAATGGTTTACATTCTATTCCCTGCTTTCACTCTCAATGTCTCCCTTTCTGAAGCCCAAGAGCCGCTGTGCTTTGCTGACTGTTCTCTCAATATGACCTGTCACCATCAAAGATTCATCCACATGACCCTCCCACCAGACCCCTCTGTTCCTGTCGATAGAATTATAACATTAAGCCAACATTGTACCTCTTTCCTCCTTCTGTTAAGACACATCACCTCATAATCCTCTGCTTCAACTCAGTCTGTCACTTGTCTGCCTATTTTCTCACCCAGGATGTCAGAGATTGCTTGTGAACAAGACTCCTGTCATCCATCAGTTTTGGAAGAGAATGTGGTGGGGGAGGGGTTTGTGATCAGCAAGTTTGTATATGGCACAGGGATTTGCTGGGTGGTGAATAGTGAGGAAGAAGGTTTGAGTTTTGAGGAAGATAAAGGTGGGTTGGTCAGAATGGCAGATCAAATGGGAGGTGGTGCGCTAGAAAAAGTAACAGGATAAGGCATTTCTCAATGAATGACAGGAGACTAGGAAGCTCAGAAGAACAGAGGGATCTTGGGATGCTTATCCCACAGATCCTTAAAGGTGGCAGGACAAGTTAACAGGGTGGTTAGAAGGCATATGGGCCATTGCCTTTATCAGTTAAGGTCAGGGGTGTTATATTGGAGCCGTAAAACCTTTGGTCAGGCCACAGTTGGAGTACTATGTGGAGTTTTGTTCACCTCACTACAGGAGGTGATTTCACTGGAGGCAGGTACAGAGGGGATTCACCAGGATGTTGTCTCATTGGAAGCATTTTACCTTTGGGGTGTGCTGATTAAGCTGGGGTTGTGTTTTTCGAGCAGAGAAAGCTGAAGGTGGACCTGATTGAGGACCTAATGTGGGCATAGACAGGGTGGGTGGGAAGCAGCTGGTCTCCTTGTTGAAGGGTCAAGAACAAGGGGACACAATATTAAGGGTAAGGACAGGAGGCTTGAAGGAGATTTGAGAAAAAAAATTACTCAGCGGATGGTGAGAGTCTGGAGTCTGGGAGGGTCTGGGGAGAGAATACCACACAATCTTTAAATGTATGCAGATGTGTGTTTGCAATGTCATACTGTTCAAACTTATGGGCCAATGGATAATGGGATTCATGCCAATAGGTCAGTGCTGACTCAATGAACAATGGGCACTGTATGACTCTATGACAATTAGGTTTCACATTTAGAAGAATTACTCAACAAGAGGCTTTAGTAATATAAAGTAGTTTATACATAACCCTCATATTACCAAAACTTCCCACCTACTTTTTAATTACTATCCCAGAAAAATCAAATGTTTAAATTGCTTGTTACTTCACTTGCAGTTTGTTACCAAATTGAAATGTGTAATTTTTCTACTTAGTGCAAAATGTATTCAGTTAAAAACACTCACTTTTCTGTTTCTGTCTGACGACGCAACAAAATCTTTTACTGAGTGCAGTCAGTGGTCTCTTACCCCGTGGACCTCTCACTAATCTAACTTTCTCCGTGCTCTTCCTAAGGGACAAACACTAGAGTGATCTCTGTAAGGAAATGCAAATATTGGTTTTGTTAAAATCATTAGTAAAATATTCTTTATAAGCAGTACTTCCATGTGATGACAAGTCTAATTTGGGGGAGGGGGAATGTGGTAGTTTCATTTGAAAACAGGGCTTTCACCCTCAAAAGTTTGAGAACAGCTTATCTAACCAGCCGCTCAGTTCTGTCAAACCTTCACCAGCATTTCAAGAAAGAGACAAGTCAGGCTGACATTTAATCACTTGCCAGTGATATCCATAGGAGAAAGTGAGGACTGCAGATGCTGGAGATCAGAGTCAAGAGTGTGGCACTGGCAAAGCACAGCAGGTCAGGTATCTGACGGTTCGAGCATAAGCCCTTCATCAGGCTGTTCCAAATACTTGCAACAATCCCCATAAACACCCCTTGGCACAAAAGGTAAAATCAAACGCAGGGTCTTCCAGGAGAGAAGTCAGAGAGAGAGGGAGGGTCAGCATGGACCTGCGTCTCTTGGGTCTAGCAGCTTCACAACCTCTGACTGCTTTCAGTGAATAGACAGACCAAACCAAACCAGAGAAAAGCTGAGCTGGGAGAATTGGCTTCTCCACTTTCATTGTACAAGTATTTTTTTTTAAACTTAAAAGCCATTTTCCTGAGGCAGTATCTGTTAGTTATAATTAAATTGGCCCTCAAACACTTCGAAACCCAGATTTGTCAGAACCTGTGTCTTTTAACACACTAGGTAAAAACAATGACTGCAGATGCTGGAAACCAGATTCTAGATTAGAGTGGTGCTGGAAAAGCACAGCAGGTCAGGCAGCATCCGAGGAGCAGGAAAATCGATGTTTCAGGCAAAAGCCCTTTATCAGGAATATTCTGAATACCCGAAACGTTGATTTTCCTGCTCCTCGGATGCTGCCTGAACTGCTGTGCTTTTCCAGCACCACTCTAATCTTTTAACGCACTCTCTGAAAAAAACCCAACGACAACATAGTCGTGTTAAATGAGCAGCATCATCCCCAAACTGCCATCCTTACATGGTCTGGCTTACCTGTAACTCCAGACCCACAGCAATATGGTTGACTCTTAACTGCCCCTCAGGCAGTTAGGGACGGGCAATAAATACTGGCCTAACTTGCAATGCCTTCATCTCATAAATAGTTTTTAAAAAGTGTGCAACATATTTACTTATTCATCATGTTCTCTCTCCTCTGAGCTCACTTCCATCTGATCCTCCCTCAATCTCCTCTTCATCCAATCTCCTCAGTCTCTCTCTCCCAGACTCTCTTCCTGCAGTTTAACATGATAATGATGGTTTCACCGCTCACTATAACGTTCCTGGATGGACTTCCTGATCCGAGCTCCTCTGCAGTGTTTGTGAAAAATATCTCAATGAGGAATCGTCTGACTTTCTGAAGCCAAAAGTAAGTTTTCAGTCTTCATGGCTTAATTGAGAATAATTAGAAAAAGGCACACTTTCTAAGCGACATGAATAGGGACAAGTCAGGAATATTCTCCATGACGTTATGTGATGGAGCATTTTCAAACTTGGCTGAAAGTGCGCACTTCATTATTTTTATGGGAATTATTTTTTTCTAAAGAGTTAAATCCAATTGAAATAGCAGGTTGCTAAAGCAAGTGAAGTTGTTCACTTTTATTCTTGAATGAAATGCGACATGGTGGCTCAGCGGTCAGCACTGCTACCTCACAGCGCCAGGGACCTGGGTTCAATTCCAGCCTCGGGTGATTGGAGTTTGCAAACGCTGCATGGGTTTCCTCCAGGTGTTCTGGTTTCCTCCCACCGTCCAAAGATGTGCAGGCCAGATGGATTGGCCATGCTCAATTGCCTGTAGTGTCCAGGGATGTGCAGGTTAGGTGATTAGCCATGGAAATGCATGGTTACAGTGACAAAGTAGAGGGGTGAGTCTGGATGGAATGCTGTTCGGAGAGTTGGTGTGGACTTGTTGAGCCGATTGGCCTGGTTCCACACTGGAGGAATTCTTCCATTGAGATGTAGGAGTTATGGGCAAAGTCAGTGTTATTACTCATCCCTAATTGTCCTTGAACTGAGTGACATGTTAGCCTATTTCAGACAGCAGTGTAGAGTCATCCACATTGTTATGAGTCTGGAGTCACATGTTGGCAGGTCTGGGTGAGGACAGCAGATTTCCTTCCCTAAAGGACGTTATGAACCAATTTGGTTTTTGCCAGAATTTGAGTTCAATGCCATCTTATCCTCCCTTCATCTCCTCTTCATCCAAACTCCCCAAGCTGAGGAACACTAGTCCAGTGACATCAGCACTGCACTTCCATCTTCTGAATGGTGATAGAAGAGAGCTGGTCAAAATATCTAATCTCCCAAGTTCAAGAATAGGTGCTAGAGAATTGGATAATGACAATGGGAAATGCTTATTCAAGAAATGGTGAGAGGACAGTCAGGAGACGGAAGGGAACTGGTGCCAGGAACCCGTCTAGCCGTTGCTCTCAATAACAAGTAAACCGTTTTGGATAATGTTGAGGTGGGGGTGGGGGGCGACTTACCATGGGTAAGCCATGGGGTACAGGTCTCTGGCACAGAGCCTGTCCCTATTGCTTGGAAGGGAAGGAGTAAGGTGAGCAGAGAACTAGTCACTGGGGACTCCATAGTTAGGGGGACATATAGGAGGTTCTGTGGGAACGAGAGAGACTCACGGTTGGTATGTTGCCTGCCAGGTGCCAGGCTCCATGATGTCTCGGATCATGTTTTCGGGTCGTTGAAGGGATGGGGAGCAACCCCAAGTTGGGGTCCGCATAGGTACTAACGACATAGGTTGGAAAAGAGATGGGGATTTAAGGCAGAAATTCAGGGAGCTAGGGTGGAAGCTTAGTGCTAGAACAAACAGAGTTGTTATCTCTGGTTTGTTGCCCGTGCCACGTACTAGCGAGGCAAAGAATATATAGAGAGAGAGGAGTTGAACATGAGACTACTGGGATGGTGCAGGAGGGAGAGTTTTGTATACCTGAATAATTTGGGCTCATTCTGGGTTCTACAAACAGGATGGTCTACACCTGTACCAGAGGAGTACCAATATCCCAGGGGAGGGGAAATGTGCTAATGCTCTTTGGGAGGCTTTAAACTAATTCAGCAGGGGGATGGGAACCTAAATAGTAGCTGCAGTGTCCAGGAGGTTGAGAGTAGTGAGGTCAGAAATGAGGGTTGCAAGAGTTCACCGGCAAGCAAGAAGGTGGTCTGAACTGTGTCTACTTAAAGGCCAGGAGCATCCAGAATAAGGTGGTGAACTTGCAGCATGGGTTGGTACCTGAGACTTCGATGTTGTGGCCGTTTCGGAGACATGGGTAGAGCAGGGACAGGAATGGTTATTGCAGGTTCTGGGATTTAGATGTTTCAGTAAGAACAGAGAAGATGGTAAAAGAGGGATAGCTGTGGCCTTGTTAGTCAAGGACAGTGCTGCGGTGGCAAAAAGGACGTTTGAGGACTCGTCTGCTGAGGTAGTATGGGCTGAGATTAGAAACAGGAAAGGCGAGGTTTTCCATAGGCCTCCGAATAGTTCCAGAGATGTGGTGGATAGGATAGCAAAGATAATTCTGGATAGGAGCGAAAATGACAGGGTAGTTGTTATGGGATGACGTTAGCTTTCCAAGTATTGACTGGAAGTACTATAGTTCGAGTACTTTAGATGGGTCAGTTTTTGTCCAATGTGTGCAGGATGGTTTCCTGACACAGTATGTAGACAGGCCAACAAGGAGCGAGGCCACATTGGATTTGGTACTGGGTAATGAACCTGGCCAGGTGTTAGATTTGGAGGTCGGTGAGCACTTTGGTGATAGTGATCACAATTTGGTTATGTTTACTTTTGCGATGGAAAGGAATAGGTATGTACCAGAGGGCAAGAGCTATTGTTGGGGGAAAGGCAATTAAGATGTGATTAGACAAGAGTTAGGATGCACAGGATGGGGAAGGAAACTGCAGGAGATGGGCATAATTAAAATGTGGAGTTTATTCAAGGAATAGCTACTGTGTGGCCGAGCGAGGGAATCATGGTTTATGAAAGAATTTGAATCTCTTGTCAAGAGAAAGAAGAAAGCTTATGTTAGGATGAGATGTGAAGGCTCAGTTAGGGCGCTTGAGAGTTACAGGTTAGCCAGGAAAGACCTAAAGAGAGAGCTAAGAAGAGCCAGGAGGGGACATGAGAAGTCTTTGGCAGATAGGATCAGGATATATCAGGAATAAAAGAATGACTAGAGAAAGATTAGGGCCAAACAAGGATAGTAGTGGGAAATTGTGGCCTGGAGTCTGAGGAAATGGGGAAGCGCTGAATGAATATTTTTTGTCAGTATTCACACTGGAAAAAGACAATGTTGTCGAGGAGAATACTGAGATACAGGCTACTAGACGAGACGGGATTGAGGTTCACAAGGACGAGGTGTTAGCAATTCTAGAAAGTGTGAAAATAGATAAATCCCCTGGGACAGATGGGATTTATTTTAGGATTCTCTAGGAAGCCAGGGAGGAGATTGCAGAGCCTTTGGCTTTGATCTTTATATCGTCATTTGTCTACAGGAATTGTGCCAGAAGACTGGAGTTAGCAAATGTCCCTTGTTCAAGAAGGGGAGTAGAGACAACCCTGGTGATTATAGACCAGTGAGCCTTACTTCAGTTGTGAGTAAAGTGTTTGAAAAGGTTATAAGATTTAAGACTTATAATCATTTAGAGAGGAATAAGTTGATTAGGGATAGTTAACATGGGTAGGTCATGCCTCACAAAACTTACTGAGTTCTTTGAGATGGTGACCAAACAGGTGGATGAGGGTAAAGCAGTTGAAGTGGTGTATATGGACTTCAGTAAGGCATTTGATAAGGTTCCCCATGGTAGGCTATTGCACAAAATACGGAGCCATGGGATTGAGGATGATTTAGCAGCTTGGATCAGAAGCAGGCTAGCTGAAAGAAGACAAAGGGTGGTAGTTGATGTGAAATGTTCATCCTGGAATTCATTAACTAGTGGTGTACTGTTTTGGATCCACTGCTGTTTGTCATTTTTATAAATGGCCTAGATGAGGGTGTAGATGAATGGGTAGTAAATTTGCGGATGACACGCAGGTCATTGGAATTGTGGATAATGCTGAAGGATGTTGCAGGTTACAAAGGGATGTAGATAAGCTGCAGAGCTGGGCTGAGAGGTGGCAAATGGAGTTTAATGCAGAAAAGTGTGAGGTGATTCACTTTGGAAGGAGCAACAGGAATAAAGAGTACTAGAATCATGGTAAGACTCTTGGTTGTGTAGATGAGCAGAGAAATCTGTGTTTATGTGCAAAGATGCCTGAAAGTTGCCACCCAGGTTGACAGGTTGTTAAGAAGGCATACAGTGTGTTAGCTTTTATCAGGATAGGAACTGAATTTTGGATTGTATATGAGTCTGGTGCGGCCGCTCTTGGAGTTTTGCATACAATTCTGGTTTTCGCATTATAGGAAGGATGTGAAAGCTTTGGAAAGTGTTCAGAGGCGATTTACTAGGATGTTGTTTGGTATGGAGGGAAGTCTGAGGGACTTGAGACTGTTTTTGTTATAAAGAAGGTTGAGAGGTGACTTTATTGAGATTAGATTAGATTCTCTACAGTGTGAAAACAGGCCCTTCGGCCCAACCGGTCCACACCAATCCTCTGAAGAGTAACCCATTTTCCCTCCAACTAATGCACCTAACACTAGGTTAGTGTGTTAACACTATGGGAAATTTACCATGGCCAATTCACCTGGCCCGCACATCTTTAGACCGTGGGAGGAAACCGGAACACCCGGAGGAAACCGAGGCAGACACAGGGAGAACATGCAAACTCCACACAGACGGTCCCCCGTGGCTGGAATTGAACCTGGGACCCTGGTGCTGTGAGGCAGCAGCGCTAACCACTGAGCCACCGTGCCGCTGTATAAGATAATCAGAGGGTTAGGTAGGGTGGACAGTGAGAGCCTTTTTCCTTGGATAGAGATGGCTGGCACGAGGGGACATAGCTTTAAATTGAGGGCTGATAGATATCGGACAGATGTCAGATGTAGTTTCTTTACTCAGAGACTACTCGGAGCGTGGAACGCACTGCCTGCAACAGTTGTAGACCTGTCAACTTTAAGGGCAGTGAAATGGTCACTGGATAAACATGTGGATGAAAATGGAATAGTGTAGATTAGATAGGCTTCAGATTGGTTCCACAATTCGGCGCAACATCGAGGGCTGAATGGGCTGTACTGTACTGTAATATTCTATGTTCTGTGTAACTACAGGCCAGTTAGTTTAATGTCACTGGTGGGTACGGTTCAAGAGGAAACAATCAGGGAAAAATCAGTAGTCACTTAGAGAACTTTCAGTTCATTAAGGACAGACATCAAGCATTTCTAACTGGTAGATCATCCTTGTCTCATTGATGTTTATTGTGGCTGAAGTAACAGAGAAGGTTGATGAAGGAGATGGGATGGATATTCACACTGGGTCACAATGTTGTGGTTCATGGAATAGAAAGATCTGTATCTATTCCAGAAAATTGACTGGAGGATGGGAAACAAGTGGTGTTCCCCAAGGGTCAGTGATAAAACCACTCAATAACTTGGATATTGAAGTTCAGAATAAAAATATATCAAAATTTGCTGATGTTACCAAACTCTGGCAGTTACAAATAGTGAAGATTATGCAAATCAATTAAAACAGGACATGTATAGTCTCTGGCACAGGCTGACATGTGAAGGATGGGACTTACACAGAGAAATGTGAAGTGATAATATAGAGAGGGACAACAGACTTAATGACACAAATTGTGTGGGGACAGAGGATCATGTAGTGCAAAAGCATTTATAAAATGTATACATTTGTGGGAGGTGGCCCAAGCCTAATTGCTGTTCTCATCAGTTCTTTGAAGGTGGTAGCATGTCAGGAGAAAGTAAGAATGTAAGCAAAACATTGGAGATGAATTGAATTAGCTTTATTGTTATATACTCGGATGAGTGTAGTGAAAAGTTTATAAGTCACCACCTCGAGGGCCATCTTAGATACAAAGGTACCTAGGTACAATCCTTAGCTACATAATAGAGAAATGAAGAAAAAAAGTTACATTACAGCTATACACAGTATAACCATAGCTCAGAAAAACAAGAAGCAAAAGGACAAACATCACAGTCTGTCTGCGAAAGCTGCCCATAGACGTTCACTGTAGGGGGCCTCCATGTAGTCTGACCATTGGCTGCCACCACACTCCACACTGAGCCGCTGAGTGCTGGGATCCCTGCTTCTGACTGCTGGTCACCAGTATCCAAGCTTCAGGTCACCGGTATTCCCTGCTCCAGCCACTGGCATCTCCCCCAACTGCCATTCCTGCTTCAGAGGCTGGGAATCAGAGGCTGCCATTTTACCAGATGCTTGGGCATCATAAACAGAGGGATTTTGTACAGAAGCAGGGAAGTCATGCTGGACTGTCTGAAAGTTCTGTTGGTTGGTCACATTTAGGCACCACACCTTAGAAAGGATGTGGGGGGGGTACGGGAGAGCGTGCAGGGCAGATTTTCCAGAATGGTTCTAGGGAAGAGATTATAGTTACAAGTGGAGCATGTAGTTTGATATGAGGAGTTATGGAGGAGACATGGGGAGTTATGGAGGAGACATGGTGTTGAATGATGGGTTTAAAGAGCTTTACAAACAGGAACTGAACTGGGCTCCTGTCCCAGTAAATGGAGGTGAAGCTTCTGACCTGCTGACCTTAATATCCATCCACCTCCGCTGTCAGCAGCCCTCACTCCAGACTGTAGCCAGCTCTGAGAGACTGAAATTCCAGATGAATGGGCTGAAGTTGAGAATCCAAAATCAGAATGAAAATTCAGCGCCATCAGTCTATAGCAGAACGGAAAGAATGGGCCAGATCTTCCATTATTGGGATTGTTAATGATTAATGATGCTGGTGTGTGTTGGGCCTTAGACAGCCCTGACTTACACACACACTATGTAATTCCCAGGACCTTTCAGTGTCTGATGAGCTGATTTGTGCTACCTGGAACCCTCCACTGACTTCAGTGTCAGAGACTTGGATGAGGTCCACAACACATAATCAGATCTGAGAATTGTTATGCAGTTTACCCTTCAATGTAACCCTTTAGTGAACAGTTCAACCCAGCCCATCATTGTTCAAACCAACAGCACACCCCTTGACCTGTCTACACCCCCAACACCCCAACTTTCTAAACCGATTACCCTCTCACACCCTACTCACTCACTCAGTTACCGCTCACCAACTTTCTCTCTCATATACTACCCCACCACCCAGTGATGCACCCACCCAGTGTCCCCATTGAAATGCGGAGACCTTTAAACTCTTAGCAGGAGCTAATGTTGTAAAAGGTGTCGGTTCCCTCTCTGCTGCTCCTCTTTGTCAGTTATCTCCTGGATCCCTGAGCTGAGCATTTGTTAATGCAGCTGATATCAGAAGATCCATCAGGAAAGGCACAAAACATTAAGAGCATGATGATTACTGCTGCCATAGAGTTAGAGGGCTACAGCACAGAAATAGACACTTCAGCCCATCCAGTCTGTGCAAAAGCAATCACCTAACTATTATAATCCCAGCACTTAGCCCATAGCCTGTATTCTTTGTCAATAGTGATAAGTACAGTATCACCTTAAGATGATGTGGCTCACTATGTTTACATTTCTGTTCTGGAACTAATATAACTCTTTAAAAAATATGTTGTGGACTTTTCATTTCAGATGAGATACTTCAATCAGTTATTTCCAATAATGCAAGGAAGAGTCTTTAGTTGTCTGTTACTGTTTGGTTTTCACACTGTGCTGTCAGGTAAGCAATGGAATTGTTACTGCATGTATTTCTGACACTTCATTTTGGAACAGGCATTTATTCACCATCTTCACCATGTCACTTGATGGCATCATTCAATCTGTTCCAATTGCATTCAGCAGCATCTAATTGCACAACTTGATGTTGAGTAAGTTCCCAGTGAAAACCATGGAGAAGGGTGTACAGATACACCCTAAACCTGATCTTATCTTTTCTCTTTGTAGATACTGATGTCCTGCTGTGTTTTTTCCAGCATTTTTTTGTTTCAGATTTCTGTAATTAGTGGTTTTTCTTTCTTCTCATTATTGCTACCACTCAGAAAATTGAGAAAATTGCACCAGCCTTTTCTTATTGTCCTAAATCCCCATTTCTGTCCAGTTTATGTAAACTCATGAACACAATAAAGACTTTTTCAGAGAAACAGTTTGAAAATTTCGTCCCCTCTTTATTTCTGTGAGAAGTTCCTTGACCTGGCTTTTGGGTTTCTGCCATAATCTGGCCAATGTGGCTCATTGCTAAATATACATTGTGTTGGATAAGCAAATTTTCTCTACAAGTAAAAAACAAATTTAACAATGAAAAGAATTTGTACAGAGTAAAGTCATGCAAATAGAAAATAAGTTAAATAACCAAATAATCTGATCAAGGTATTTAATGATTGAGGAATGTTGCTGCAACATTGGAAAATATTTTTAAACATCTTCACTCCCACAGGAACAGGCACACGACACTTTGATTAATATTTCATCAAAAAGATGACATGCCCAACAATATAACACTCTCAGTATTCACTATAGCTTCAGCTGAAATCATTGCTGAAATACAACAGTGGGACTCCAATGTCAGGAAATAGTCAGTTTTCATCAGATTTGTGCACTGCTTCCAGGTTAAGATTTGCCATAATTTCAAATTATCACCTGTGTTTTCAAATACCTTTATTCCTTTATATTTCTGTAATCTCTCCCATTCACACCCAACATTTCTCCTAATGTATTTATAGGTGTACAGGTAATTTTTTGAAGTGTGTGGCCATGCATGTGTACTAATTTAAAGGGGCCAGTATTTTGCTTTTGGACACATTCACATTACTGTGCATGTTAAAGGGAATACTGCTCACAGCCTTTTGGGAGGTCTGTACTAATCTGATTCTGCTCTGTTTGGTATTCCCAAATTAAACTGCTTTATAATTGGTGACAATACCTTCACCTACCTAGGCCTTAATCTCTGTAATTCCTGTTAAATCTCCCTGACTCACTACCTTGCTTTACTCTTTAAAAACCTTTCTCAGAATTTGCTTCCTTGAACAGGCTCTTGGCTGTCTGCTCTAATCTGTCTAATATGGGTAGGTGTCATATTTATATTTGTAACATTTCCTGCCCTGGGACACTTCTATATGATATAAACAAATGCTTTTATTTGAAACAATGAACAAAATTGAAGTGTATACACAAGAGGCTTGTTGTTGAGTAATAAAAGGATAAACTGAGGAATCAAAAACAGAAATTGCTGGAGAAACCCAGCAGGTCTGACAACAGCTGTGGAGAGAGAAACAAAGTTAATGTTTTGAGTTCAGAACATCTGAAGAAGAGTCCTGTCAGAGTCAAAACATTAATTCTGTTTTCCTGTCTCCACAAATGCTGCCAGATCGGCTAAGTTTCTCCACCATTTTCTGTGTGTTATTTTCAGATTTCCAGCATCTGCAGTGTTTTATATTCCCAAAGTGAGGAATACTATTAAACTGGAAATAAATCAGTTTCATCCAAAAAGTAGAACCTGTGAGGAAGCTGAAACCACTGCTTCTTGTGCCTAAGAACAGCTTTACAGCCAAAGGCATCATCTGGAAGGCTTCCATATTATGTTTTCCATTTCTTCTTCTTCAGAGTTGAGGATAACTTGCTTCCACTTCTCTGGGGTTCTGTGGTGTCTGAACAGTCCTGGAGCCACAGACTTTGCCAGAGGTGGGGCACGTCGTGTTTGAGGAGGGTGGATGGGTCTCTCTAGATACTGTTTCTTCTCCAGTTTGTGCATTCTAGGACAAGCGACTCCAGTGTGTCAGTGGGAATGTTGCATTTGTTTAGGGAGACTTCTGGGATGTCCTTGTAGTGTTTTCTCTGCCCTCCTCGTGGTCACTCACCATGGTGGAGCTTGGAATAAGAAGTTGTTTAGGAGATCCTATGATGGGCATACAGACAATGTGGCCCATTGCAATACATCATGATTCATTTATTTTTGTGAATCAGAAATTTGAGATTACTGGTCAGGATTCCTCTTTTATCAGCCAATCTATTCATGTAAACTGGTTAGTGAACCAGTCAGTTTGTAAGAAATCTGTGGGAAATAGTTACAATTTCTTTTTACAATCTTTGTCTATTTTAGATTATTATATGTTTTCCAAATTAAGGACTTCTGGTGGAATTATCAAAATTAAAAAAGGGAACACATGCCCTGTAAAATACCTCCCTGGAAATTAAATCTGTTCCTCTGGTAAGAGAACTGACTTTGTTTTCAATCTTGTATTTTGCAGAGATATTCGATGTGTTTGTACCGGATGATCCCATCACAGTCTCTGTGGGTGAAGATATTGTACTAGAGTGCCAAGTGGTCCCAGATATATCTCTGGATACCTTAGAGGTTCGATGGTTTACATCAGATTCAGCTTCACCAGTTCATTTATACACTGGAGGACAGGATCGGCCTGAGGAACAGGACAAAGATTATCAAGGGAGGACAGAGCTGTTTAAAGATGAGTTTCCCCGTGGAAATGCTTCTCTGAAACTGAAGAAGATAAAAGTCTCAGATGAAGGGAATTACACGTGTTACATTGTCTCCAAAACACACCATGATCAAGCAGTGATCGATCTGAAAGTTGAAGGTTAGTCTTTCTCATTGTAAACCACTAATGGTCACTGAATATAACAATATTTAGTTTAAAAATATTTTAAAATCATGAGTTGCATATAATAAGCTGAACGATCCTTGGAAATGAAAACCACAAAATATGTGCTGGAATACTGGTCATAAATAATTCAAACTGCTGTCAGTAGCTCAATCTGGAAGTGTTAGAATGCAGATATAACAAGTGATTAGGAAGGCAATAGAAATGGATGTTGTTTATTGCAAGAGAAAAGAAGTATAAAAGTGGGAATGTCTTGCTACAATTGTCCAGAACATTATAAGACCACATCTGGAATAATATGCCTAGTTTTGATCCCCTTATGTAACAGAATAATTGATTTAGATGCAGTTCAGATAAGGCTCACTCCACTGTCACCCGGGATGAAGGATTATCTTTGACAGAAGGTTAAACTGGTTGGGTCTGTGTCCATTGTGGAGTTTAGAAGAGTGAGAGGTGATCTTATTGAAACACTTAAGTCTTGTGAGGACTTGACAGGGCAGATGCTGAAAGCATAATTCCAAATATGAGGCACTAGATCTGGGGGACACTATTTAAAATTAAAGATGGAGATGAGGAGAAACCTTTTCTCTCAGAGGGTCATTAGTGTATGAAATAAACCTCCTCAAAGTGGGGAAAATGACTTTGTGGAATTTGTACTTGACAAGAAAGCCATATTGTAAATGGGGGATGGGTTTGTATCTATGAAAGCAGGGTTGAGGCTATAATCCAATCAGCCACAACTTTATAAAGTGGTGGAGCAGGCTGAAAGGACTGAACAGCCTATTCCTAATATTGTCAGACATATGCTTCGACCCCTTTGTTGTTGGAAAGTTAAGTGCCGTTGCTTGTTTTCCTTTGATGAGGATTCAAATCCTCACAAGGCAACGTTGAAGAGGTGATGCTTGCACTCACCAACAGAGCCCCAACGCGGGTGGGTGTATAACATTGTTAGAGAGGCTATGTAAGACAGTGATGGAGCTAAAGCACGGATTGTGCCTTCTTCATTTCAAGAAAAGGATATAGCTGCTCAATTGGTTCTGCAGCAGGTGGTGAGAGTGACCTCTGCATAGTCCTTGTGGAGGCAGAGTCCTGCCTTCACATTGAAAATACCCTCCATCATGTTGTGTGGCACTATCACTGTGCTAAATAGGAAAGACTTCAAATAGATCTCACAACTCAAGACTGAGCACCCATAAGGCACTGTGGACCGTCAACATCAGCAGAAATTTACTCCATACAATCTGCCGTGTTATGGCCCATCATGTCCCTGACTCAACTGTGCCCATCAAGCCAGGGGATCAACCCTGGTTCAACAGAGAGTGCAGGGAGGCATGTCAAGAGCAGCCCTATGCATACCTAAAAATGAGATGTCAACCTGATGAAGCTACCAACCAGGACTACTGGCCTGCCAAACAGTGTAAGTAGCAAGTGATAGAGCTAAGCAATCCCACAACCAGCAATCAAATCAAAGCTCTGCAGTCCTGCCACAGTCATAAATGATGGTGGACAGTTCAACTGGAGGAGCTGACTCCAAAAATATGCCCATCCTTAACGATGGAAGAGCCCAACACATCATTGCAAAAGGTAAGTTCTATCCCTAAGGAAGTTCTGTCTACAAACAGGGCTATTAACTTCCAGTTGCCTGCTGCTTCAATAAACCACCGTGTTCCCATGCCAACATATCTGTCTCTGGCATTCTGCAGTGCTCCAATAAACCTCAGCATGAGCTGGAAGAACAGCACCTCCTTTTCCATTTGGAAGCTCTATAACGTTCTGGACTCAATATTGAGTTCAAGAACTTTAGGGCCTGAGCTTTTCCATGTCCTTACCCCAACCTCCACACATTAGGCCTTGTTATCACATTGTCTGTCATTACACACAACCCATTGTTAGTCACTAATAATTTGCATTAACAGCTATTCATTCTCCCAGCCTGCCTGTTATCTACTCCTTTGTCTGTCCAACTGTTCTTTGGGCTCTATCCTCACCTACCGTTTGCTTCTTACCCCCTTGCCCACCTTATTTTCTGTGTATAAACCAACATTTCCTTAGCTCTTCTGAGTTCCGAGGAAGGGTCATTGGACCTGAAACATTAACTCTGGTTATTTTTCACAGATGCTGCCCAACCTGCTGAGCTTTTCCAGCGAGTTCTGTTTTTGGTTCTGATTTCTAGCATTCACATTTCTTTCATTTTTTTATTAATGTAGACTGCTTTAGCTTTTCACAGACCAGCCCCTCTCACTTGGAAACTGTTTCTTAGATAAATACTTCTAATCAATCTCTTTGGACATGTTATCACCGCAATCTCTGGGGAAGATGGGATTTGAACCTGGACCTTCAGGTTCACTACTAAAACCACTACCACTTCGCCATCGCTGCAGTATAATTGTGTTATCACTGTAGCACAAATCGTGTCCAAATCTTTCCCCATTTAATAGAGTTGCTCTTTATCACAATTAGAACATGCACATTGACACACTCTTCTTCCCCACCTCACCGGTTAGTAAGATCATGATGGATCTGACTGTGATCTCAACTCCACATTCTTCAAGTCTTCCCTGATAACCTTTAATTCCCTTGATAGTGAGCAATCTATGTTCCTGTACCTTAGATATATTTAGTGAACCCGTTGGCCAATGTTCTCAGGGGAAGAGAGTTTCAAAGACATAGCTCTGAGGGGAAGAAAATGCTCTTTGTCTCATCTTAATTCCCTTTTATGTCAAATTTTTCACAATTGTCTGCATAAAACTCAAGAAAATTTCTTCGAAAACTTTGACATGCTTTTTATCAAGATTAGAGTGGAGTTGGAGAAGCACAGCAGATCAGGCAGCATCCGAGGAGCAGGAAAATCGACGTTTCGGGCAAAAGCCCTTCATCAGGAATGAGGCACGGAGTCTTTGGGGTGGAAAGATAAATGGGAAGGGGGTGGGGCTGGGGCATAGGTAGCTAAGAGTACAATAGGTGGATGAAGGTGGGGGTGAAGATCATAGGTCAGAGAGGAGAGTGGAGTGGATAGGTGGGAAGGGAGATTGGCAGGTAGGACAGGTCATGAGGATGGTGCTGAGCTGGAAGGTTGGAGCTGGGGTGAGATGGGGGATGGGGAAACGAGGAAACTGGTGAAATCCACATTGATGCTCTGGGGTTGAAGTATTCCGAGGGGGAAGATGAGGTGTTCTTCCTCCAGGTGTCGGGTGGTGAGGGAGTGGCGGAGGAGGAGGAGGACCTGCATGTCCTCGGCAGAGTGGGAGGGGGTGTTGAAATGTTCAGCCACGGGGTGGAGGGGTTGATTCTTTTTATCAAGTCAACTACCTCGACAAGTGCCAAAGTTTCAGCAGGCAGAGTGCTTTTTAACTATTCTCCTTGTTTCTGAGCTTCTCAAACCGAGGGATAACATTTCCCACTTTCTCCCATAAGGAATATTATGAAACCAGCTGAGTTTGAAAACCCATCACAAAGGTTTGTATGAAAGGCATCAGTAAGAATAGTCTCTTTTATATTCGAGGGATAATCCAATGATAGAAACTTCAGCACATATTTCTCCAATTTAATGTTTTAAATATTTCTTTTTCCTTAAAATAATTTTGATCTTTGGAAGTTTCATTTTTCTTAATAGGCTAAATCTAGATTAAACATCCACAATGTGTAACCAAAACATTTGCCGATTTGTAAGTAATTTTCTGATAGTTCACTAAGTTTGTTAAGACGCAGTGGCTTGATTATACTACTTAAGTTGTTTCATTAGATAAAGGAGGTATGCTAGTGGAGATGGTTCACTGATACCAGAGGACAACATGTTGGGTGTTGGGTGGAGCATTCTGGTCTCTCACTGAGGTGTCGGAGAACTCTTCCCTCGGTCTTCCTCCTCCTCTTATATCTGTTTAGTGAGGACTGCGTGATCAAGACTGTTCCCTGGGGACTGCCCAGTGAGAACTGCAAGGTCTGTTTGATGAGAACTCTCCAAGAAGAACTCCCCTCTGCGCTCAGCACTTACTGTTTTAGCACATTTCTCAGGGCATGTAACTTGTACTGTGTCTGAACCCTTCTGGGGTTCAGACAGCAACACATGGCATCAGATAATCGTTTCCTTTGCCCCACCCTCATCTGAGGGTTGGTTTACCATTCTTCCTAAAAATAGATACTTCTTACGGTTGAAAATGATACACTGATAATTGGGTGTGTTTGGTACCAGATGCTAGTCTTGGGCATCGTGCCCTCTATGTTTCTTGTAACTCTTCCCTTTGCTTTCATATGCTAGAATTTTGGAAAGTTAAGTACTGTTATAATAGCGGGGAAATCTCATGCTACATAGTAATTATTAGGAAAGTTCTTGAGGGATCCCAATAGTCAATGCAACAATGCACCTTCCACCAGATGTTAGTAACACTATGGGTCACCAGACCTCATTAAGAGTTCACAAGGAATTATGATGCTTCACTTTAGATGGCCTGGCCTTAAAGTCCCTCAAGAGCCAATTCCTCAAGAACTGTCTGAACCACTGCTCACATTCTGATGGTTCACCTTCCTGTCCTGGGACAATGCGTCTCTTGCTTCTTGAAAGCTGCAATCTAACATTTACACGTGGGCATAGCTGAGTTACTGAGAATTCAAAGGAAATATTTGGTTTGCACCTTATGTAATATCTTCTTAGAATGGTCATGTTCTTTACTTTCACAAATTTAATGGAATAAGATATATTTTGGAAAAGGTCAGACAGCACAAATGTCCCTTTATTCAGACCGTACACTGCATTATATTGCCCCACAGTAGACTGTACACTGGCTAAATGCACCTGGGCTGGGGCTTTTAGTAAAACTAACAGTGCTGGGTTCGGTCTGCATGCAAAGCTGGGCATTCTCTGGCATCATACTGCTTCATTTAGAATGGTGAAATGTCTGAAATCACCAAAAACAGATTGAAACAGTTTCAACACTCCCAGATGGAGGTGAGTACAGACAGCACTAATGTTAGAATCTGAATGTATTTGTAATGGGGCAGCCATTGCGATCCATAAAACATAGCACCATTGCTGTTTGTGTACCTTAAGGAGGAATTAGAGATGGGCTGCAGAGTTCTGGAACAACACAGGTGGAAGCTGGTGAAAGGTCACGAGTGGTGAGGAGGGTTTCTGGAAGGAGTTTGGTAACACTGAGAGATGACATTTTGGTGTTTAGTTGTGGGGTCATGGTTTGTAGGTTTCAGCCTCAGTCTGTCACAGGATCTTCTGCCATACAGCCTCAGGGTTGTCTTTGTTGGTGTGTTTGATGTTGTCTAAAATGGAATAGAGAGCTACTACTGAGTAGTAATTTAAGGAAATGGAAACCATTGATAGTACAGTGGCAGGTTTTGGTGAAGAGGTTGAGTGAAGGTGAGATGAAAGAGTGCAGAATGATTGAGGATAATATTAATGATCTGATTAATATTCATTGATATCCTCCTGGCTGAGAATCAAGGGTCAGAACTGGTGATGATGGAAGAGTTTGACACATTATTGACCAATCAATATTGCATGTTTTAGCACTAATGCAAAGAGTTAAAATTACAATCCACTGACTTTAATATTGGGCAGTCAATAAAGGAATAGTTAGTTCACTGTTAATACATAACAGCCTAAAATTATTATGCGCTATTGAAAATAAACATTTAGAGTTTAATATGAACAGTCTGAATGACTGAAGAAATTATACTTACAGAGTTTGGACACCGGCCTTGGGTTCACGTGGAGGAAAGCAGCAAAGGAGGACTTTGTGTTGTGTGTCAGTCCGACGGGTGGTATCCTGAGCCACTGATACACTGGGAAAATGGGAAAGGAGAAGATGTGACAGCACGGTCTGAAACAGAATTCATTCAGGACTCCACAGGCCTCATCACCGTCCAGAGTCGTATTGATGTCACAAGTGATTCTGTAAACAAGATTTCATGTTTCATGGAAAACCAGTTTTTGAGCAAAATACAAGAGGCTCATCTCCAGATATCAGGTAAGTGTGAGTTCAGGAATAAATGTATGGACTATATTTGTCCACTCCTGAAAACACTAACTCAGACTGAGTGTGGATCCACGAGCACTGATTAGTCTCTGGACCATACCCAAGGGGCAGCTTTTTATATTTAAGCCTAAAAGGTTGAGAAGCTAATAGATCATCCGCAACACTGAAGCTGGGCCTAATGTGTCCGTACCCAATGTCCCCATTTCATATTCCAGCTTTGGTCTCTGGATAGCAATTCAGACCAAGTAGACTGATTATTGTGGTTTTCGCTGAGAGCTGTTATGAGAAACAAACATTTATTCATAATTTTACCTGGAATCCAAATGAATCCAAGTTCTATCAAAACAAGGAGGGCGCCATAGTGGCTAAATGCTTAGTACTGCTGCCTCACAGTACCAGGATTCCAGGTTCAATTCCAGCCTCGGGCAACTGTCTGTGTGGAGTTTGTACATTCTCCGCGTGTCTATGTGGATTTCCTCTGGATGCTCTGGTTTCCTCCCATAGTTCAATTTAAGCAGGTTAGGTGAATTGGCCCTTCTAAATTGCCGACAGTGTTTGGGATGTGTCGGTTAGATGCATTAGTCATGGGAAATATAGGGTAAGGTGATGGGTCTGGGTAGGATAGTCTTCAGAGAGTCGGTGTGGACTTGTTGGGCCAAATGGCCTATTTCCACACTGTAGGGGTTCTATGAGTAAGTTTTTATTAACACTGGTATTACTTACCTTTTTAATCTTGATAGAAACAGCAGCTGAGATTATTGGCAGAGAATTGATGAACTGATGATACTTTGAAGAAGAACTTGAATGTTTGTTTCATATTTTTGGGTCTTGCAGATCAAATACTGATTTGTTCTTTTTAATCTTAGATGAGTTCTTCCCCAGAGTCAGTGCTTGGCTGGTACTTTTCTGGGTGTTTGTCGTCCTTGTAATTATGGCTGTTGCTGTTGATGTAATGATCCACAGAAAAGAGGACAAAAAGATTAAAGGTAGGAGCAAAATAGGACTTTAAAACATGACATTTGTGTTTATAAACTGAAGTTTAAATCTATAGACAACTTGGAAATGAATCATAATTGTAACAGATTCTTAATCGTCTGAAAATTATTCTGAAATGGAAAGAGTGTACTGTGAAGTGGGATTTTATTTTTATGCTTTCAGGAATAATCTCTTATTCAACATGCTGCTTCTATGATAAAGATAGAAATGTTACGTAACCTGTCTGTGAAGCAATAAGCCTTTTATTAAAGTTTAGTTTTAGGATGTGAATCACTGGGCTAAGGTCAGCAACTGTCATGTTGTGGCTGGACAGGACATTGGTTAGGCCACTTTTGGAATACTGCATTCAATTCTGTTTCCTTGCTATAGAAAAGATATTGTTAAACTTGAAAGGGTTCAGAAAAGATTTCCAAGGGTTTCAGTTATAGGGAGAGGCAGAATAAACTGGGATTATTTTCCCCAAAGGGTCTGAGGCTGACTGGACAGCATTTATTGCCAGTCACTAGTTGCCCTTGAAATGGTGGTAGCGAGTTGCAATCCATGAGCTGTAGGTTGACCTATAGTGCCACCACAGAGGGAATTCCAGGATTTTGATTCAGCAACAGTGAAATATTTCCAAATCAAGATGGTCATTGGCTTAGAGTGGAACGTGAAGGTGGTAGTGTTCCCATGTATCCGCTGCCCTTGTCCTTCAAGATGGAAGTACTCATGGGTTTGGAAAGTGCTGTCTGAGGACCTTTTCTGAATTTCTGCAGTGCATCTTGTCGATAATGCACACTACTGTTACTGAGCATCAGTAGTGGAGTGAATGGATGCCTGTGGATGTAATGCCAATCATGTTGGCTGCTTTGTCCTGGATGGTATTGCGCTTCTTGAGTGTTGTTGGAGCTGGATTCATCCAGGCAGGTGGGGAGTATTCCATGGCACTCTTGACTTCTGCTTTAGAGATAATGGACAGGCTTTGGCAAGTCCAGAGATGAGTTACTTGCTACCTTATTCCTGGCCTGTGACCTGCTCTTAGAGCTGCTGTGATCATGTGGTGAGTCTAAGTGAGTTACTGGTCAATGGAAACCCACAGGATGTTAATATTGGGGGATTCAGTGATTGTAACACCATTGAATGTCAAGGACGGTGGTTAGATTGTCTCATATTGGTGATAGTCGTAGCCTGGTGTTTGTGTGGTGTGAATGTCAGCCCAAGCCTGGCTATTGCCCAGATACTTTTACATTTGAGTATGAACTGCTTCAGTATCTGAGGAGTCAGGAATGTTGATGAACATTGTGCAATCATTGGCAAACATTCCCACTTCTGACCTTATGATGGAGGAAAGATCATGGATGAAGCAGCTGAACATGGATCTCTGACACTACCCTGAGGAATTCCTGCAGATATGTCCTGAAGCTGAGATGACTGACCTCCAACAACCACAACCATCTTCCTATGTGTCAGGTATGACTCCACCCAGTGGAGAGTTTACCACGTGATACATATTGATTCCAGTTTTGCTAGAGCATCTTGATGCCACATTTGGTCACCTCTCACCTAACCTCTGGATTCAGTTCTTTCGTTCATGTTTGAACCAAGGCTGTAATGAGATTAGGGGCTGAGTGGCCCTGGTGGATCCCAGACTGAGCATCACTGAGCAGGTTATTGCTAAGCAGGTGCTGCTTGATAGCACTGTTAATGACACCTTCCACTTTATTGATGATTGAGAGTAGACTGATGGGACAGTAATTGGCCGGATTGGATTTTTTTCTGCTTTTTATGTACATGATGTACCTGAGCAATTTTCCATATTGTTGGTAGATGCCATGTTGTAGCTGTACTGGAACAGCTTGGCTAAGGGAGCGGCAATTCTGGAGCACAAGTATTCAGTACTATTGCCAGAATGTTGTCAGGGTCCACAGCCTTTGCAGTACTCAGTGTCTTTAAGCATTTCTTGAAATCACATGGAGTGAATTGAATTGGCTGGAGACTGGTGTCTGTGATGCTGGAGGAGGCTGAGATGAATCATCCACTTGGCTCTTCTGGCTGAAGATTGCTGTGAATGGTTCAGCCTTATCTATTGCTTTGTTGGTATGGGATGGAATAAGCAGCAAAGCAAGAAATGATTTTGAGTTGAAAGTTGTAGAAGCCATATGAGTGTAGCTAAGAAATAAAAAGTGGTAGAAGACACTGGTCAGAGTACTCTCCAGGCTCTTTAACAGTAGCTATGTGGTGGGACAGAGAATAAACCAGGTGATAATGAGTGCTGTCGATCCCTCTTGGGATCAGACTATTCTGTATCTGGTGATGTGTAATGAAGCAGATTTATTAAATTATGTCAGATCTAAAGATTCCATTTGAAACAATGGTCTTATTGAAGATTTTATTATTCAATTTGAGAGGGAGGAATGTGGGTTGGAAACATCTGTGCTAAGCTTAAGTAAGTAATTACAAAGGAATGAGACAGGGCAGGCTGGAGTGAACTGGGAAAGTAGCTGAGCAGCAAAGGTAGATGAGGAACAATTGCAGACGTTTAATAAAATAGTTCATTGCAAACAATAAACACCTACTTCAGTGAGGAAAAAGAATTCTGGGAGGAAGATAAGCCTACTACAATTAACAAGGGAAGTTTAAAATAACATCAAACGGAAAGAAAAAATGCATGTAATGTGACAAAGATTAATGTCAGAGGATTGGGTAAGTTTGAAATGCCAACAAATGATGACCTAAATCAACTTTTGAGGGTAAACTTACAATTAATTTCAAGATGGACAGTAAGTGCTTCTTTCAATTTATGAAAGGTAAGAGAGAAGCCAAAGTGAATATAGGCCCCTTGGAGGATGAGGCTGGGGAAATAATAATGGGAAATGCAGGAAATGGCAGAGGATTGAATAAATACTTTGCATCAGTCTTCACCGTAGAAGGAACTAACATTTCTCAATACACAAGGGACAAAAGGGGAGGAGAGGAACAAATGTACCACACTCATTTAAAAAGGGAAGGAGTCAAAATATGTACATAATTGACAAGTTATCTTCACATCTGTTATTGGAAAAATGTTAGAGTCTGTTATAAAGGATAGATCAGCAGAGCATTTAAAATTAAATAATATGATCATGCAGATTCAGCATGGCTTCATGAAGGGGAAATCATGCCTGACAAATTTGTTAACATTCTTTGAGGAGGTAACTGGCACGATAGATTAAGGGGAAGCAGTGAATTTTGATATTTAGATTTTCAGAAGACCTTTGATAAGGTGCCCTACATAAGGCTTCTTCATCAGTGCCCTTGGTGTTGGCAGTGATATATTAGCATGGCGAGAGGATTGGTTAGCTAATAGAAACCAAAGTTGGGATATGGGGAATATTTTCAGGATGACATCCCGTAACTAATGGAGTGTTGCAGGGATCAGTGCTGGGGCCACAATTATTTGCGATATATATTCATGACTTGGATGACGGAAGTAAATATACCATAGTCAGGTTTGCATCTGACTCAAACACAGGTGGAAAGGCAACTGGTAAAAATAAGACATCGAGTCTTCGGAGCAGGGACTGGCTTAGCAAGGCGGAAAATGGTGGCAGGTGGAATATAATATGGGAAAAGGTGAGGTTATGCACTTTAGACAGGCAGGAAGCTGGAAGACCACAGCAAGGGAGGCATCAGGAGGTGGAGAAGTCATCGTTTCAGGTGTAACCCATCTCCAGGACTCAGGACCACCTTGAAGAAGTTCTCTGCCTCCCTCAGACATGCACTCAGTGAGCCCCTTTCTCACTGCCATAACGCCGTGACTTCCTCAGCCCTCCAGCTCTTCCTCCACACGATGAAACAAACTCCATACTACAGCCACGTGACATGCCTCAGCTGCTGTCTTTGCAACCATCTCATTCCTCAAGGCCTATGGGTACATTTTAAACCCTCCAAATTTGGACCCACCTTTGATGCTCCATACTCCCCCAATGCTTCCACCAACAATTCTCTCTCTGGACTCTCTGCTCCACTCTGTTGGCTATGTAGAGGCACCTCCATCCTCTCTCCTCCACCTCAAGGCATCACTTTCCCAAAGGTGTGGAGGACCTCTACTGTTCTACATCCATCGGAGAATCCACCAGCTCAGCAAACAGTTTTTAAGTTTTATATCCTATATAAAGAGTCCTGAAGAAGGGTTACACCCGAATCGTTGACTTCTCCACCACCTGATGCTGCCTGACTTGCTGTGTTCTTCCAGCCTCCTGCTTGTCTACTATGTATTCCAGCATCTGCATTTTTTTTGTCTCTAACAAAGGTTATGCACTTTGGCAGGAAAAAAAAGAGGATCTAAATCTGAATTAAACAGAGAAAGACTGTAAAACGCTATAGAATAGTGGAATTTTGGGAGTACTTGTCCTAACTTACAAAAAATTGCCACGATGTTCAGGGAAATCAAATGGAATCTTGGCTTTGATTTTAAATGGAATACAATGCAAAAGCTCAGATGTTTTGCTAAATCTATGCAAGGCACTTGTCAGACCACAGTTGAAATACCATATACAATATTGAGCTGTTTATCAAAGGAAAATACACTCATACTGGAGGCAGTCCAGCGACGGTTCAACTAGCTGGAGGTATATAGCTGATGGATTATGGAATGAGGAGAGGTTGAATAAGGTAGAGCTGAACTCATTAGAATTTATAAAAATGGCCAAGATTCTGAAAAGACTTGACAGATGTGGAAGAGCTGTTACCCTGTGTGGGAGTGTCCAGGACCAGTTCAATAATCTCTAAATAAGACTTTGATCATTTGAGACAGTGTTAAGAAGGAATTACATCCCCCAGTGGGGAGTAAATCTGTGGAAGTCCCTACTGCATTGTATTGTGGGTGTTGTATTGTGGAGTATATTCAAGGCTGAGACAGACAGATTTTTAATCAATGAAGGAATTAAAGGTTAGAGGGAAAAGGTAGGAATGTTGAGGTAAAGGTTATCAGATCAGCCATGATCTCGTTGGAGCAAATTTGATGGGCTGAATGGCCTACTTCTGTCCCTTCAACCTAAGGTGGGAAACGGTGCAAGTGAAGAAATTCCTTAATGAATGAGGAAGTGAGATGTTTGAAATCTAAGTTTAAAAGGAAGAATAAGTCTGTTGGACCTGGAATTTGTTTTAGTAAAAACTGATCTAGTCTTCATCTCTCACTCAATCATACAACTCTGTTTAGGGAAGTGTATGTAACATAATCTATATCAATGAATAAACAGTTCTGTTTCTAAACTGAAACCCACCCTTTCTCTTCTCTTCTAAGCTTCCACTTATTTAGTTTCTCTTCTGTCTCAGCCTGATATCAATTATCCCCTTGTCTGCCTATCCTTCATATTTCTTTCTCTCTGGGCTCTTTCCCTACCTACCTACCCACTCACCTCTCCCCTCCACACCTCCAACATAAAATCCACTTTCTCCCAGCTGCTATCAGTTCTGATGAAGAGTCACTCGATTCAAAATATTGTCTCTGCTTTCTCCAAACAAAAGCTGCCCGACCTGCTGAGTTTTACCAACATGTTCTGTTTTTGTTTCTTGACAGGTCACTGTCTGACCTAATTACATTGTGTGTTCTCCATGACAACATCTCTACCAAACAGAGTCCACTTGCAAACAATCCACGCTGTCAGCTCAGAGAGTATAAATGTTTTTGTCCCTTCACTTTGGGATCTGTTGTGAATTGTCCAGATGAGTGCAAGATATAAAACTTTGCAAAAAGAGTATTAATTTCATAATATCTAAATCAAAGCATTGCTGAACGAGGTGCCATGATAGATCATTGGACACTGCAGTGATGGGTAAACAGGAGTTAATGTGAGGTGGGGGTCAAGGAGCAGAGTTTTGGTTCAGTTCCAGATTATGGAAGGTGAAGAATGGGAGATGTTGTAAATGTGGTTAGAGATGGGACTGTCCTAAGTCTTTAGAAACAGAACT
This sequence comes from Chiloscyllium plagiosum, assembly GCF_004010195.1. Taxonomy (NCBI): domain Eukaryota; kingdom Metazoa; phylum Chordata; class Chondrichthyes; order Orectolobiformes; family Hemiscylliidae; genus Chiloscyllium; species Chiloscyllium plagiosum. The sequence goes on along the minus strand of NC_057746.1, from coordinate 30,201,768 downwards.
GTTTATTCATTGATATAGATTATGTACAGAGTGGGGAGAGATCCCTGTTTATGTTAGAATTAGTCCTTACATTGCCAGCTTGATTCCTGACAGCTGCTGCCTTACACTCTCCCTTCCCCCAAATGTTCATCTGGTCTCTGAATGTTTACCATTCCCCATGTCGACATTTCCATTCATTAACATCTATTGTTCTATCCATGTCTATATATATCCATTATTGAACTGTGCTTTACTTGCTTACCCACCAAACGTCTTGGGGTGAGGCTGCATTGACCATGTACTCAGGCCCAGGAGGACTGACAGGACTATTACCAGGAATATGCTTCCTCCTTTGGAACAAAAACGGACATTGGCCATTTCGTTCTCTGTGGAAAGGTGCCAATACTGGAATGCTTTGAGCTGCTGTTGCTGGTGGCATGAAGTGTTTGCCACATTCCCCCAGCTATCATTCAGTTAAACCTGGGTATGTTTCCCCAGAGGAACAGGAGTTGATCGTTCAGCCCATCAAGTCTGTTTTACCATTCATGGTAGATCATGGCTGATTACCAGCCTCCATGTCATTTTCTCACACTGTCTCCTTATCTCTCAGTGTCATTAGCCTCTGACTCTGTCGTTACCCTCCTCAGTGACTGATCTTCCGAAGATTGTTGGGGTAGAAAATTCCTAACATTCACCACCCTCTTGGTGAACAAATTCCTCCTCATCTCAGTCTTAAATGATTTAGTGCTTTCCTGAGGTTATGTCTCCTGGTTCTAGTCTAGTGTTCAGGGATGTTTAGGTTGGGTGCATTAGTCCGGGGTAAATGTAGAGTAATCGGGTCGGGGAATGGATCTGAGTGAATTACTCTTCGGAGGGTCGGTGGGGACCTGTTGGGCCTTATCATCCTTAAACACTTTCACCAACTCCAACTAGACCCTACCACCAAGAGCATCTTCCCCTCCCCATCCCTCCCTGCGTTCCACAAGGACCGTTCCCTTTGACAGTCCTTGGTTTGCACCACTCTCCCCAACAACCACTCCCAAACCCTCAGGTACCTTCCCCTGTAATCAGAAAAGATGCAAAACCTGCCAGTACACCACCCCTCTCGCCTCCATCCAGGGCCCCAAACAGTCCTTCCAGGTGAGACAGAGGTTCTGTCTCCAGTGCTCCCGATGTGGTCTTCTCTACATCGGGGAGACCAAACTTAAACTTGGAAATGGTTCGCCAAGTATCTCAGCCAGGCCTGCTTGGGCCAACTGGAGCTCCCAGTCACCACCCATTTTAATTCTCTTTCCCACTCCCTTTCCGACATGACAATCCTTGACTTCCTCCATTGCCACAACAAACCAAACCGCTAATTGGAGGAACAACACTTCATCTCCCGCCTGGGCAGCCTACAGCCTGGAGGACTCAACATTGAGTTCTCCAATTTCAAATAACCTCCCTTCCCATCCCCAGAATAATCTCTCTTCCCATACATAACATTGGTTAGGCCACTTTTGGAATACTGAATTCGATTCTGATCTCCCTGCTATTGGAAGGATGTTGCGAAACATAATAGGGTTCAGGAAAGATTTACAAGGATGTCCCCAGCCCCTCCCCCTCCCTTCCACTCCTCCCTGCAGCCAATCGGATTCATTCCTCCCATTGACCAACCCAGTCGTACCCTCTACCTGTCTTCACTATCCCCACTTCACCAGCTTGCCCCCACCACTCTTTGTATCTACAGCTCCACCTACACCCACCCCAAGTTATACCCGAAACATTGATTCTTCACCTCCTCATGCTGCCTGGCTTGTTGTGTTCTTCCAGTCTCCTGCCTGTCTTGTTGGGCCAAATGGCCTGTTTCCACACTGTGGAGATTCTATGATTCTAGTCTCATCAGCCAGAGGAAAGATCTTATCTACATCCACCCTGTCACTTCCTGTCCTGTGAGAATTTTGAAAGTTTCAATTAGGTCACTTATTATTCTTCAAAACTCTTTGGGTACAGAATCACTGTCCTCAATCCTTCCTCACAACGCAATCCCACCATCCCAGGGATTAATCTGGTGAACCTCCAAGTGCACCCTGTCCTTGGATAGTGAGATCAAAACTGCCCGCAGTACTCCTGGTGAGGTCACACCAGGGCTATGTACAACTACGGTGAGACTCCTTTACTCCTGTACTCAAATCCCCTTCTGTTGAAGGCCGACATACCATTCACCTTCTAATTGCTTGCTACACCTCAATCTAGCTTTGAGAAACTCATCAAGGGCACTCAGATCCCTTTGGACACCTGTTCTTCCTAAACTCTCTCAATTCAAGAAATATTCTGCCTTTCTCCAAATTGCATACCTTTGTACTTAGTTACATTGTATGCCATCTGCCATGCACCCCATCCCAGTCACTGGCCTGTTCCAAGGTCTCTTAAACCCTCCTTGCATCTTTTCCATAACATACATTCCCACCTAGTTTTTTGTCATCAAACAATTTGTAAATATTCCAATTAATCCCCACATCCAAAACATTGATAAAGATTGTGAACATCTCTGGCCCAAGCACTGAACCTTGAAGTTCCCCACTAATAACAGTCTGTCATCCTGACAATGACTCATCTGTTCCTACTTTCTGTTTGTCAACCAATTCCAAATCCATACGAGTGAATTACCACCAATCCCATGCACTCTAATTTTATTTAGTTTTGTGCAAGATTATCAAATGCTTCCTGAAAATCGGAATATAAACATGAGATGCTGCATTTGGATAGGGTAAGTCAGAGCAGGATTTATACACTTAATGGTAAGGTCCTGGGGAGTGTTGCTGAACAAAGAGACCTTGGAGTGCAGGTTCATAGTTCCTTGAAAGTGATGTTGCAGGTAGATAGGATAGTGAAGGAGGCATTTGGTATGCTTGTCTTTATTGGTCAGTGCATCGAGTATAGGAGTTGGGAGGTCATGTTGTAGCTGTGTAAGACATTGGTTAGGCCACCTTTGGAATACTGCATTCGATTCTGGTCTCCCTGCTGTTGGAAGGATGTTGCAAAACATGAAAGGGTTCAGGAAAGATTTACAAGGATGTTGCCGGCTTCAGGATTTTGCGCTATAGGAGGAGGCTGAATAGGCTGGAGCTGTTTTCCTTCGAATGAATGAGGCTGACTGGTGACATTATAGAAGTTCAAACATTCATGAGGGGCATAGATAGGGTGAATAGCCAAGTTTCCTTTCCCTCTGGTAGGGGAATGAAAAATAGAGGGCACAGGTTTAGCGTGAGAGGGGAAAGATATGAAAGGGACCAAAGGGGCAACATTTTCACAATAGGGTGGTACGTGTATGGAATGAGCTGCTGGAGGAAGTGGTAGAGGCTGGTACAATTGCAACATTTAAAAGGCATCCGGATGTGTATATGAATAGGAAGGGTTTAGAGGGATATAGGCCAAATGCTTGCAAATGAAATTAGATTTATTTAGGATATCTGGTTGGCATGGACAAGTTGGACTGATGGGTGTGTTTCCATGCTGCACACCTCTGTGACTGTATGACGAAGTGCTCCTTAACTGCCTCCTGCTGTTCCTCGCTGGTGGAAGTAGATGTGGTAAAGAGCAGGAGGGTTTTAGAAGACAGTTGGTTGTGACAAGAAGGTAGCTTTATTTTTACCTTTCAGTATTCTTAGTTATAGACTAAGAGAGGTCTACAGCGCAGTAAAGGGAAATACGTCCCATCAAGGCTGCACCAGTCAAAGGCAAACTCCGAACTGTTCTCGTCCCAGTTTCCACCACTTGGCCCATAGCATTGCATGCCTTGGCATTGCAAGTGTACATCTAAATCCTTCTTAAATGTTATGGAGTGTCTGCCTGTGTCACCCTTACAAGCAGTGAGTTCCAGTTTCCCATCACTGTGTGGGGGGAAACAGAATTTCCTCACTTCCTCTCTAAACCAACAGACAGGAGGGTTCCCTCCCAGTTGGGGAACACTTCAGTGGTCCAGGACATTCAGCCTCGGATCTTCGGGTGACCATCTTCCAAGGTGGACTACGGGACAGGCAGCAGAGAAAAGTGGCCGAGCAGAGGCTGATAGCTAAGTTCGGTACCCATAGGGAGGGCCTCAACCGGGACCTTGGGTTCATGTCACATTACAGGTGATCACCATTGCACTACACACACACACACTTTCACATGCACACGGACACAGGTACACACAGACGCGCACACAGACACCCACACACACCCTTATAGACACACACATTCACACATGCACCCCCTCACAGACTTAAGACACTCTGCACTCACTACACACACACACACTTTCTCACACTCACAACCCCCACCCCAGACAGACACACACACACACAGACAGACAAAGATCTAAATGCACACATATATTTTGTGGGGTGAATTTGTACTTGCAGAGTTACATTGCATTTTGCTCAAAACTGCATACATTCATGTAGAACTCTGAGCTCAAAAACTGCATGAATTTATGTAAAACTCTGTTATCTCACTTTTTAGATTAGAATCAATCTAAATATCAGGTCATAGACAGAGAACACAGGGGGCTAACACCTTCAACATATTGTCTAGCTATCACCATTGTTAACAGCTAACCCGAGAATGCAACTTTAAAAAAAACAGATGAAACGCTTAACAGACAATCAATTTTTCAATGTATAATTTCAGTTACATCACACTGTAAATTTTTGCTATAAATTCTGTGTTATGATCGAGCCCTCACTCGACCTGATGAAGGAGCGACGCTCCGAAAGCTAGTGTGCTTCCAATTAAACCTGTTGGACTATAACCTGGTGTTGTGTGATTTTTAACTTTGTACACCCCAGTCCAACATCGGCATCTCCAAATCATGATAAAATGTAGATTCCATGACTGCACACAATGCTCTAGTTGTGACCAAGCCAATGTTTTCTACAGTTATAGTGTCATCCCCATGCTCTTAAACTCTGTGCCTCAGCTAATAAAGGGAAGTATCCCATGGCCTTCTTTATCACTTTTTCTTTACCTGTCCTGATACCTTAAGGGATTGGTGGACATGCACACAAAGGCCCCTCTGACCTTCAGTGCTTCCCAGGGTCCGATCATCCATCACGTATTCCCCTCCTTTGTTTGCCTTGCCCAATGCATCACCTCATGTTTATCCAGTTTGAATTCCATTTGCCATTGATTAGTTATCTGACCAACCCGTCTGTATCCTCCTGTGGTCTGAGAATATCCTCGTCACTACTTAGTACCCCACTGATTTTTGTATCATCTGCAAACTTACCGATCAACCCACCTACATTCAAATATAAATCATTATAGAGGTATATAAAATATGAGGGCATGGTTAGGGTGAATAGTGAAGATCTTGTTCCCAGGGTGGGGAAGTCCAAAACTAGAGGGCATAGGTTTAAGGTGAGAGGAGAACAGTTAAAAGGGACGTAAGGGGCAGCTTTTTCATATAGAGGTTGGTGCGTGTATGGAATGAGCTACCAGCGGAAGTGGTAGAGGCTGGTACAATAACAACATTTAAAAAGCATGTGGATGGGTATGGATAGGAAAGGTATAGAAGGATATGGTCCAAATGCTGGCAAGTGGGACTAGATTAATTGAGGATATCTGGTCAACATGGATGAGTTGGACCGAAGGGTCTGTTTCCTTGCTGTACATCTCTATGACTGCTCAAATATACCAGAAGCAGCAAGGGGGGGGCGGGTGGCAACACTGATCTCTGCAAAATCACACTAGACACAAGAGAATCAGCCCTTGACCACCCCCCTCTGCTTACTGCCATTCAGTTAATTCTGTATCCAATTTGCGAAATTTTCTGAGATACTGTGGTATTAGTGACCCTTGCCAGACCTTTATGAAATGCCTTGCTGAAGTCCAAGTAACTTTGAATGCATTGCTCTCATCTCCACACCTGGTCATCTCTTCCAAAAATTCAATCAAGTTGGTCAGCCATGATCCCACTTAAGAAAACTATACTGACTATTCCTGATTAATGTCTGCTTCTCCAAATGCAGATTAGTTCTGTCCCTCAGAATTGCTTCCAAAAGTCTAAAGGTTTGACTGACTGACCTGTAATTTCCTGTTTATCTCTTGGCCACTTCATGAATAACGGTACCACATTAACTGTCTTCCTGTCCTGTCGCAAATATGAATTGAAGATTATTGCAAATACTCAGTTTCCTCCCTTACCCCACTCAATAGACAGTTCTCCAGTAAATTCAAGTTTTTGTCCCTTCGACCGAGGGAGCAGTTATGATGATTACAGCTGAATGATTCATGAAGGTGAGTTGTTGTGTTGGTTTACATTGGGACAGTGGATTCAAAGATAGAGGTGAATGTACGATTGAGCAGTTTGGTAGTTAATGGAATGTTCTGGTGGATGAGAGGCCGAAAGCAGGCAAGCTAGTATTTTAAAAATGTCATTGTAGGTGCCATGGGAGAGGGATTGGATGCAAACAGAGTGGAGTGAGAAGGGGGATTTGACTGGAGAGGAACTGACCATAGGAGATCTGATCAGTGATTGGTATTTTCGAATTGGAAAGATTAAAATACTTCAATCAAAGTGATAAATAATTAATAGAAAGCACAGCTAAAAAACTCAAGATCATGAATATATTTCTTAAATATTATCCCATTCCTGCTCTTGCGTCATCCCTGATAGTGCACTAACTGTATTTAGCTGAAATTTTGTTGAAATCCAGCTCATTTTATTATCTCTAGAACATGAGGAGAAAAGTGAATTATGTCAATTGTAAATTCTGTCAAATCATCAACTTGAGATTTTAGAATTTTAAAATCTTGTTCTGATCCCAGCTGATGGTTCTGCTGGTCAGGTCTGATCTGTGTTCTGTTTGTGTCTCTGATGTTGCTGTTATAGGATGTAGCAATAGCTGCAGAATCTCTCTCACTAACACATTCCTGTGTTCTTGTCTTTCAGAACTGGAGTTGTTCTGCACTTTGGAAGGTAAGCTGTTTCAGAACCATTTCAGGATTCTGATTTACAGAGATTGAAAAGGAAAATTCCAGTTTCATTGCATTGGGAATCCAGGAATTTTGAACAGAGAGGGTAAATGTTTATAAGGGTCTGAACAATATGGTCTATGGTGTGAAATATGGCAGACCTGCGTGAAAAAGTCCCATTTCAGTGTCACTGCCCAGCATCAAGTCGAGACTCTCACGAGGCAGCCTATTAAAGAGGGTTCTTGCTTGTGGCTGACCTTATTAACTGCACACCTCACTTCACTAAGATGCAGCTCCCTATCTCACCAAACCTGCCAGACAAATTGGACACTGAGAATTCTCAACATGGAGATGAGAACGTGTACCTGGTGACTTCAGCTCACTGCTCACTCCAAAGGGTTCTTAGTGTTGGATATCAGACACCAACATCTCAGGGTATGCTCCATGGGCACCAGCCACACGTAATCCATGTCCATGATCATTAGCATCCAACATGTGCCAGCCTCGAAACACCCTCATGACACATCTCCAAAACACTTACTTCAACATTTCAGGGCTGCAACTTGGGGTGCAACAGCAGCTATCATTGTTATGCCAAAGCAAGCACACTGTGCACACAGAGACACACCCCCAGCTCATGGACTGGGCCAAGTTGCGTCTCTGGGATGTTCATTATTCTCTTAACACTTGTTAACTTTCAGCTGACCTGGATGTTTACACTATCCCTGCTTTTTTGTTAAAACTGACTCCTTGTCCCTCCTCCAGAGAGACCATGCACACAGTACTGCTGTTTAGCCCTGCCACTTAATGGAGACACAAAGCCAAGAAGATGGCCATGGTAGTCAGCAGAACACAGTCAAATCAATGAAGGTGATGGTTCCTACTCTGGTGGAGTGGACAAGGTCACTGACCTGCAGGGCATTCCTGCAGATGCTGAGACTGGACTGACCCATGTGGTAACCTCTGACCGAGCAGGGTCTGGTGTCACGATCACCTCTGCTGGTCCTGGGAGAAGAGAGTGTACCACATCTGCACCACCGTATTCAGAGGACCTTCAGGCTAGCGTCCACAATGTGAAGCAGAAATCACCCCCATCTGCTATGTCTGGGGAAAATGTCAGGAACTGAGCAGGGCTGACAGTGCTTGCCTGGATACACTACAGCCTTGTAAAATGGCACTGGTACCAGAAATCTTAGTCAATTCTGGGATATTCCAACAATGACAAGTTGCTTGGAAATGGTGTGTGAAAGGATGAGGCTAGTAGTAATGGGGTGTGTCGTAATTGGGGGCGGGGGGGGGGGGGTGTGAGTGGAGAGTGGGTTTGGTAAGAAATGGGAGAAAACCTGCTGGATGTCACAGAGAGAAATACTTCATGAAATGTGATGAAACTGACTATTAACCAAAACAGTAACAGTAAGTAAGATTCAGCCCAACATTCTATAATCCTGTTTGTTTTTCCTGATGAGTCTCCACCAGTGACCTTGACTGTTTCACATTCGTGTGAACCTGACCCCTGTCATGTTTAAACAACATCCCACTACAGTCCACAATGACTGGGTGTGCAGTGAGTTAAATGTTGATCCGTCATCTGTGGGATTGGGTGGTAGAGTGAGTCAGATCCTGTCTTCTTACATTTTAGAAACATATTTCTGTGTTGGATGTAAATATTGTAATACCATATCGCAGAACCATCAATCTCTCATTGTCTGTCAGTTATTCTCCAATATAATGAAATGCTCGTTCACTGGCAGCACTTGATTAGCCAGTGGATGAGATGTGGTGGTTTTCTGGTGCCTCGAGTTTGATAATGTCCTTTCTTAATGATGGTTTTTGCTATCATGATGCAGTCGTTCTTTGCATGTTCTTAAAAAGTATTTTTCATGGGGGAGGACGGCGGGTGGGGCGGTGGGATGGGATAGTGGGGTGGGTGTGGCAGAGTGGGGTTGGGTGGGTCAGTGGGGAAGTGAAGAATACAAAGTGAAAAGCATAATGTTCCAGATTGATGAAACTACACATGAATTTCATTATTACGCTATAAACTATAATATGTATGTTCCAATCTCTTTTTTAAAATTTATTTTGCATGTTTTATCTGTCTTTAAACCTCAGATCTTTTCTTCTATATTGGAGTGTGGGTTTAGAGACGTTTTGCTGATTGGTTACTCTGTCTGAGGTAACACCCGAGCACAATGGGATCCTCCCACTCGATTTCTCTTCCTTCCCCCGTTACCCAGTGAAAAACAGAATCTCCACACTGCATCCAGAATCTGACTGTCTCTCCATGTTATCACAAGGAATCCCTGCAAAACGTGGTCAGAACAGATGGAAGTAACAGTAGCTTTATGGTTCGGTTCAGGTGTCAGGGCTTTCAGTTCCAGCTGTGTCATTGGGCCAAAGTTGAAATGTAACAATCATGGGCTGATCCCATGAGATCGAAATACTGTAAACACTTCCCAATATTCCAGTCCCAGTTTCCAATCTATACCTCTGTCTTTACATTGAATTTAATGGGATAATTATTTTGAGATGAACAGAGCTTTCGATCCAAAAGGTAATCAAAAGGTCCAGGAAATATTCAACAGATTGAGCTGCATCTTTGGAGAGGATAAAACCTCAGGTCAGTGATCTTTATCTGAGCTGGGAAAAGGGATGTATCAGGTGTTGGGAAAGTGCTGAGGCAGGGGGAGGGGGCAGTGGGGAAGGGGAAACAGTAACAGTAAGTAAGATTCAGCCCAACATTCTATAATCCTGTTTGTTTTTCCTGATGAGTCTCCACCAGTGACCTTGACTGTTTCACATTCGTGTGAACCTGACCCCTGTCATGTTTAAACAACATCCCAGGAATGACAGAGAAGGTTCATGGTATAATGGAAGGCAGGAGTGATTCAGAGATGAAAGGGACAGCAGTGCAAGGAAAAAGAGACAGTAATGGGAAAAGTTGTTCCATTTCACTGAGAGAGTGCACTGGACATCTACTATTCCTGATGTCATTACAAAAGTTAAAGGTTTGTAAAAGTATGGAAAACTTCCCAATTGACCTGTTTTTTAGACCCAGGTTGATAGAAGGCATAGACCAGCTTTCTGAAACTGACAATAATTACCTATTACAAGAAAATAGACTGTAGCTACAGGTAAACAATTATGAACCGTTGGCATATAACTAATCCCCTTATAAACTATTCTTTCACTCTCCTCCCCACTCCAACCTACATACACAAACACATGCACACAGAGAGAAAGAGAGCAGAGATGTTCATGTTCACACAGTTGCTGAGATGATTCTTGTGCTGATCTGAAGACTGTTCTGAACCTTCCTTCTTCAGATGCTTTCTCTGGATTGTAGGAGACCCATGGTGTCCAGTTCACATGTATAAAAGATCCCTAACTTATTCATTATAGTCACAACCGACAGAAACTGCTGAAGGAAAAGTAAACAAATACTTTTCAGGTTTAAAATGGGGTTTTGTTCCAGAGAACAGAGAGAGCTCCTGAGCTGGTGAAGATCTGGGGTTGATGTCTCTGTATCTTATTCAAAGCGCCAAACTGTTCAGCAATCTGAGAACCAATCCCATCATTGTTGGCATGCTTATGTCATTGAACTTGTCACCAATCCACCACCCAATCAGATACTTGTTACCGGCTGAGTCTTCATTTATACAGAGCCTTGGCTCCAGCTGGTTATGTACCTTCTCTGGAAATAAAATCAGAAAATGCAGGTCTGGCACTGTCTGTGGAGACAGAGAAACAAAGTTAACGTCTTGAGTCTATATGACTTCTTCAGAATGTCTGTGTTCCGAGGAAGGGTGATATCGGACTGGAAACGTTACGTTTGTTTCTCTATTCACAGACCTGCTGAGTTTTTTCAATCATTTCTGTTTTGTTGTGAGATGAAGTGTAAATGGAAATAGCAGAATCATCACCAACAGTCACCATCCAAAACTCTGTAATGCTGCTGGGGATTTGATCTGAAATGGACCTGCAATATTGTGTCTCGAAGGCTGAAACTTTTCTGAGATGATTTGTTCCATGTTGTTAATGGTAGGTTTGGAATCCAGAGCGATCGTTCAGTCTAAGGGAGGGCATTACTTGTTCCCAACCTGTGAACTTACAGTGAAAGCTTTAACTGGTAGTCAGCAAGAAATGTGAGCTCTTAAATATTCTTGTTTCATGCAGGATACGACAAAGTGGAACTAGACTGTGGTAAGTACAGAACTATGTTACAATTCAATAAAACTGACCCTAATTGGTTAGAAATATTGATGTACACTTCCAGAATACTTCGTGGCATGTTAAAATGCCAATCTAATTGGAGCAATCATTTTTTTCCAAATGGAGGCATGTAATCTGGCTTTTCATTTCTGCTGAAATATTTTATTAAAATTACTTATATGTCTATATTCTGTCTATTAATTATACATTTCTGTATATATTTCATTGTCCATATAAAGACATTCTGTTGCATGAAGGTTTTGATGGAACAATGCGTATAGAATACATTAATTGAGACATCCAGGTTTCGGGACATGGTGAGGTCAAGAGGCTGAGACACCTTGTTGGTCTTGGTTTCTGACGATGAGCTGAGTGAGAGTGGGGAAGAAGGTTCTGTTTTACCAGCTCATGGTCTTTGGGGTTATTGTGTGGGTTGATGTCTCAGAGTGTCAGTGCTGGTCAGTCCTGTAAAATCAGATCCGAGACTGCTTGATAGTTTCCCCAGTTCAGGAATTATACAGTTCTGGGCAATTATACAATATGGGCGGCACGGTGGCCCAGTGGTTAGCACTGCTGCCTCACAGCGCCAGAGACCCGGGTTCAATTCCCGCCTCAGGCGACTGACTGTGTGGAGTTTGCACGTTCTCCCCGTGTCTGCGTGGGTTTCCTCCGGGTGCTCCGGTTTCCTCCCACAGTCCAAAGATGTGCAGGTCAGGTGAATTGGCCATACTAAATTGCCTGTAGTGTTAGGTAAGGGGTAAATGTAGGAGTATGGGTGGGTTGTGCTTCGGCGGGGCGGTGTGGACTTGTTGCGCCGAAGGGCCTGTTTCCACACTGTAATGTAATCTAATCTAACCTCCTTGCAGGTTTGCTGAGTGGGAGGGTGGCTCTGTATTTCACAGAGGGGAATGTATTAGTTGCAGTCAATAACAAGAGTTGTGTTCAGCTGTTCATTGGACAGTCTGGGTGAGCTCTGAGCAGCATCCTCTGGAATTGCAGGAACAGTTCAGCTCCAAGTGATCTCCTGCTGTTCACACAGTTCAGTTCATGGGCAGGGGATCAAACCAGCACATCTCAGGGAGGGTCATCAGGGTGGAAACTTTTCCTTTGGATGTTCTGCAACTGAATGTCAGGTTCCTCTGGGATCACTGTCAGATTTCAATGGATCACTGTCAAGTTTGTCTGGGTCAGTTTTAGTGACTCCATCTCAGTACAGCCACACTGCAGACACATCCATAATTAGGACTGAGATGTGGAGAGAAGTCTTCACTCTGAGTGGTGAGCCTGTGAACTCTCTGCCACAGAAGATGGTTGAGAAGTTTGAGTTCTTTGAGCTAAAGGATCACAGGGTATGGGGGATAAGCAGGAACAGAATACTGAGCAGGATGATCGCTGTACAAAGCATCAGAACAATCACAAATCTCAGTGGGAAGATAATGAACAAGGACAGAGAAATAGAATCAGGAAAGGAAGAGAGAAGTTCCAATGGGCAGGAACAGGCTGCAACGATGGGTCTGTGCAACAATGGCAGGCCTGTGAAGAGAGGGTAGGAGGGGGCTGTGTGGGCTTGGGGGACGTGTTGCCAGGGTTGGAGGATCTGAGCTACAGG
>NC_057746.1:30141196-30188532 GCF_004010195.1 Chiloscyllium plagiosum | reverse complement strand
TGGGGCTCTCGGGCTCTTCCAGGAGACCAGGGCTTCACTTGATGAGATGTCACTCACTGTTAGGTCCTTTGGTAGATCAGAACCTGCAGAGAGAGAGAGAGAGAGAGAGAGAGAGCGCAAGAGAGAGAAAAGTGCTAAGGCTTTAACCATCTCAGAACAGCCCAAACCCCAATGAGGGGGCACAGAAAACACATAATGGGAGGCAAACTGGGACTGCATTCTGTCCCACAGCCCACTCCATCCAATACTCACCAGTGACAAAGCTGGTAGTGACTCTCGGACTCATCCTGTCTCCGCTGACACTAGAGATATCTGCTGTGTACTCAGTATTCACAGTGAGGCCAGTCAGCTGCAGCTGGGCTGAGTTACCGGGAACATCCCGGCTGACAGTGGCACCTGGTACAAACAGGCAGGAGAATCACTGAATACATTCAGATCTGACTAGGATACATGGACAGTGTCTATTCCAATGTGGAGTATTGGGGATATGGGGACAGTACGTGTCCCTGTATGGGGTTTGGGGATAAGGGGATATGGGGAGAGTGCATGTCCCTGTATGAGGTTTGGGGATATAGGGTCAGTGTGTGTCCCTGTATGGGGTTTGGGGATATGGGTACAGAGTGTGTCCCTATATGGGATTTGGGGATATGGGGACAGTGTGTGTCCCTATATGGGATTTGGGGATATGGGGACAGTGTGTGTCCCTATATGGGATTTGGGGAAATGGGGACAGTGCGTGTCCCAGTATGGGGTTTGGGGATATGGGGACACCATGTGTCTCTGTATGGGGTTTGAGGATATGGGGATAGTGTGTGTCCCTGTATGGGGTTTGGGGATATGGGGGCAGTGTGTGTCCCTGTATGGGGTTTGGGGATGTGGGGTCAGTGTGTGTCCTTGTATGGGGTTTGGGGATATGTGGACAGTGCGTGTCCCTGTATGGGGTTTGGGGATATGGGGATAGTTTGTGTCCCTGTATGGGGTTTAGGGGTGTGGGGTCAGTGTCCATCCCTGTGTGGGGTTTGTGGTTTGGTGATACGGGGATGATTTGTCCTATGTTGAGATGGTGTTGAGCTGGGTTTCCTGTGCTGGACATTCCCCACTCTCCTGGCCCCCTCACCGGCTTTGCTGCTGTAGGTGATGGTGTAGTGGTCAATGGGTGCAATCGCAGGTCTCCAAACCAGGAGGGCCATTGTCTCGGAAACATTCACAGCTTTCAGATTTGTCGGAGCATCCGGAGCTGAATGAACAGAAACACAATCCTGAGATTCTGTGTTATGCCCGCACAGAGTGTTCTCCTATTCTCTGTCTGGCAGTGTCTCCAACTGGCACAGTGCCTCATTGAACCCAAGGTGTGGTCATCAAGCTGGTTAATGCCTGCTTGCTCTCAGCTAACTAAATGTCTGTTCATGCCAATATGACATCAGCCTCACACCACTTTCTGCAATCGGCTTCAGTGTAGTGTCATATCAAACACCGTCTGCATTCCACAGTACAGTTCCTCCACTGTTCCCCCCGCCCCCTCCCCCCACCCCGTCACAACACATTACTTCCTCAAATAACTCTACAACATTTTCACCAAACCATGTTGACTCTGCCTGATTATCTTGACTGTTTCTGAATGGCCTCCTATAATGTTTGTAATCGGAGCCTGAACACCTTCCCTGTGACAGTGCTGAGCTCACTGGCCTGTAGTTTCCTCTTTTCACTCTGTCTCCCCTCTTCCATAATGGAGTTACAGTCATCGTTTTCCAAAGGACAGTGAGCAATGTTGGGGAGCAATGGGGTTCGGGGAGGGGGATGTTGTTGTTAGTCTGGAACAGGTTGGGGGCATGGGTAGGAGGAAAAGGGGGTTGTCCTAGAGGAGGGGATAGGTGGGGAATGAAGGAAGGCTGGGTGTGGGGAATTAGAATGGGATAGAAGGCAGGGAAGGGGGTGAGGCTCAGCAGATGCTGCTTGAGGTAGGAGAGACGTGGCATTCTGGAGGGAGAGAAGGGGGCAAGGTTAGTGAGTTTACAGATGATACCAAGAATGGTGGAGTAGTGGACAGTGAAGCAGGTTGTCTGGGAATGCAGAGAGATCCTGATCGACTGGGTCAATGGCCTGAGGAACAGCCATGGAGTCAGGTTTAATGCAGATAAATATAAGGTGTTGCATGTTGGTCGGTCAAGCCAGAAGCAGGACCTACACAGTCAATGGTAGGGCCCTGGGGTGTGTTATAAAACAAGGAGATTTAGGGGTGTTGGTTCATAGCTCCTTGAAAATACAGTCACAGGTAGATAGGACGGTAGGGAAGGCTTTGGGTATGCTTGCTTTCATCGGTAAGAGCATTTAGTATGAGTGTTGGGACATCTTGTCACAGGTGTACAAAACACTAGTGAGGCCACATGCAGTTGGTCACCCTACTATAGAAAATATGTTATTAAACTGGGGTAGAAAATATTTACTAAGATGTTGCCTGGACTGCAAGGTTTGAGTTGTGATGAGAGGTTGGATAGGCTGGGAGGCTTTTCACTGGAGCGTAGGAGACTGACGGGGTGACCTTACAGAGGTCCATAAAAACAAGAGTCATAGATCAGGTCGATAGCCAACAGTTTTTCCCCCTAGTCTTAGACAGGAGTCTAAGACTAGAGGGCAAAGATTTAAGGGGTGAGGTACAGAAGGCTCCAGGGACAATTCCTTTCACACAGAGGGTGGTGAGTGTCTGGAACAGAGCAAGTAGAGAAGGAGAGTCACATTTGAGAATCATGTGGACAGGTACCTGGATGGGATAGGAATGGACTGTCAAATGGGACCAGTTTAATTGTGAAGACCGGGCAGAATGGGCAAGAAGGGCCAAAGGGCCTGTTTGCACACTGTAGGCCTCTAGGGTTTCTGTGAGTACCTCAGCACCGGGGTGGAGGGGGTGCTAGAGTTCTAATTCACAAAGCAATATCCAGCCCCCATTCTCTCTCCCTACACCCACCCCCATACTCCACCCTCCCCCATCCCCACAACCATCCAGCAGCCCGACCCCAACTCCCCCCACCTTGCTCACCAGATGTGAAGTGGTCCAGGATGGGTGGACTCTCCGTGGCCCCCCGCACAGCCACCAGGTTGACCTCGTACTGGGTATCCGGGAGCAGGTCTCTCAGGGTGACGTTGGTTTTCCTGCCGGCTATCACCGTGCTCCTCGGTTCACCTGAAACAACATGGGTGGGGGGGTAGATCTCAGTTAATGTTTGCAGATGTGCTGGGGTTAAAGGTTACTGAGGATTGGTGTACAAAAGGGTTAAGGGTTGTCACCACAGGCTGTGCCAGAGGTTAAAGGTCAGCGACACACACACACACACACACACACACACACACAGCGAAACTCTCAGAAACTCTCAATGGATGCACTGAAAGTTAAAGGTCACTGAGCTGCAGCAAACCAGAGGGTTAAAGATCAGTTGTCCTGACTGAATGGTTAGAACACACATACAGACCCACACCCACACTCAGTTAGTGACTGACCACAGATCCTTGGCCTGGCCATCACCCTCTCACCTCGCTTCGTCGGGACGTAGAAGATCTTGAAGCTATCGACAGGCGCTGACGGCGCTGCCCAGTGGACGGTGACTGAGCTGTCTGTGAGATCGGAGAAACTCAGTCTGCTCGGACTCTCTCGAGCTGCAATTAAAATGACAAAAAGAGGAAGTGACAAACCCTGAGCGATTCACACAAACTCTCAGTCGATGCAGGAGACCAGAGGAACCATGTCATGTGGAGCCAGAGGAAGAGGGTGTCAGAATGAACAATTCCCCAATCCGTGTAAATGGGAGCAGAGTCTTCAACCATCGCCTGGCTGAAGAAAAAGAAAATGGCTCCTCAAACCTGAGAGGCTGTGATCTCGTGCCTTACTTTAATCAATCACAGACTACATTCTGTGAGTGCCTCTCACAACGGCCTTTATAAATTGACAAAATGTTCTTACTTTACCAAAAGGGCCCCGTGGCAACACAGATCCTTCGAATGGAGACAGGGGAAGTGCACCATGGGACATGAGGTAACTTACCCACAGTGCTTTGCAAGGCACCATTTTCATGGGGCTGAAAGGATGGCGTGGCGGCAGAGTAATGTTGAACAGTCGAACACTGACAAGACACTTTGATGAGGCAGTACAGTCTCTCCCAATACCCTGCACCACCCTTCCCTTCACCCCACACACCCCCATCCTCCAAAAATGTATCAGCCAAGATCCCAGGGTGGCCAGGCCACTCTGAACCTTCTCAGACGTGGATCTGACTTTGCTCACGTCAGATGTACCAGAGCAGTGGATTCTTTTCCAATTGATGCCTCATCTCTACAGTCCAGTATTACCTTCCAGCAGTCAAATCTCAGGCTGGCATGGATTACCCATCATTCCCTTTGTATCGGCCAACTGGTCCCAGTGCCTCCCGGAGATATGCAGGAGTGATATCGGAAGCAGGACGGTGGATGTGGTAGTGACTGTAGAGGATTGGAACCTCAGATACTGAACACAGTTCAACTGAAACCAGCACGCAGGAAGGAACGGGAGTGTTCCAGATGGAACAGAGTACAGGTGCTCTCTCGGTCTGCTTAGTCCCTGGTGTTCTTATCCCAGAAAACACTGAGCAGCCCAGTATATGGAGAGGAGGTCAAGAAAAAACAGCCAGCCTCAACACTGCCCCATCTAACCGCGCTGTTACACTCGGACTGCAAACAGAAACAAAGCCTGGGCCTGGGCCTGGGCCCAGGCAGGACGAGAGACTGTCCCAGGGAGCAACACGATTCTCCAGACTCTAGACTGTAAAAAGATAATCTAGTGTAAAATTATTAATGCTGCAAACGGAGGTCCTGAACTGGGGTGAAATTTGATAAAGAATAAAGAGAACAGAGTCAGTGTAGCCCTGAGGACACCGAATTAGTGAGCAGGGCATGTTAGTACCTGTTCGTGCCACGATGGGAATGGGTTCTGTTTGCTGGTTCTGTAACATGCCATAGAGGGAGATGAGGTACTCGGTGCTGGGGGCCAGGTCACCGATGGAGACACTGCGGAGGTTGCCTGGCACCGTGACCTCTTTGACCCCCAGCTGCCCCTCGGAGTCTCTATACTGGACCAAGAAAGAGTCAAAGGTCCCTTCCTCCACGGCCCAGCTGAGCTTGAGGCTGTGAGTGTTGATATCGGAGACTGAGAGTCTTCCCAGGGCACTGACACCAACGGTGTGAACAGGAACCGCTAGAGAGAGGAGGAAACGGACAGTTATCCAGGTGCATGAGGTGGGGTGGAGGGAGAGGGTTGTGGAGAGAAAACACAGAAGGTTTATTTTCATCTAAATCTGCACTTGTCTTAGTCCAGCAACAGAAACGGAATACAACCCAAATTTTCACCCTCTACTCCCGAATGCATGAGTAATTGTACTCACTCCCTGCTGGACTCCAGTTTTCACTCCTGTTATTCTCTGCACAAATCTCCCCAAACCCCTCAATTGGACTCAATTTGTAACAACGAACCAGTTATTTATTATCCTATACATAAACTCCATTATCCCATTGATTAGACTCAGTCCTGTATCAACATCCCACGTCATCAGCACAGAATTGTCGACTTTCCTGTCCCTCAGATGCTGCCTGACCTGCTGTGCTTTTCCAGTATCCCACTTTTTGACTCAACTTCCCCAGGTAATTGTTATTCTACACATAAAGAATGGCTCATGCCCAAAACATTGATTCTCCTGCTCCTTGGATGCTGCATGACCTGCTGCGCTTTTCCAGCAACACATTTTCAGCTCTGATCTCCAGCATCTGCAGTCCTCACTTTCTCCCATTCTACACATAAACCCCACTAAGCCCTTGTTTAGACTCCAGTCTATAACTCTCTCCTGGTTATCCTATATATAAAACCCACCCGAACCCCTCAACTAAATTCCAGCTTGTATTTCATTCCCAGCTACCTGCTTCTCTACACATAAACCTCCAAAACTCCTCAATTCAGTTTCTAACTCACTCTACACTACATATTATATTGTATGGATGACAGTGAATTCTATAAATACACGAGGGATTCTCTTCTGAAGTGAAACCTGTGAGGAAGAAATAAATGCCTCCAAAAGTTGTTTTATCTTTGCCCATTTGAAATTGAAGAGAATCAGGAACCTGGAAACAAAACACAGTTAATGACTGTGGGATTTCACACTGAAGCCTGTTCTCTCTGTAGATAAAATGCTAGCTGGTAATCTGGGGAGAGAGGGAAAATAGAAATGGGAAGCCAAGCATATTCCACATAAAACTTTGACCTGAGCATGAGCATGTAAAAATCTACACAACCAAGCCTTGCAGTAAGAAAAGCTCAATTGCATTTACCTCATTTTGTACATCTTTATTACTCACTAATTACATAGCATCTTCACACTGAATTATACTTCACTCAATCACACTACAGCAATGCCCAATAGGGCTGGAGCATCCTGCTATCACCTGTCTTAAAATGGCAGCGGTTTCCTTACCGACAGAAGCAATCAGAGAACAAAATGAAATATTTTCTTGCTCTCAGCCTCAAGATATTGCATGAGAATAGAGAGAGAGAGAGATGGAGGGAGAAAATATTTCACAAGGAGTGAAAAACCAAGACTAGCATTTGATCCATTCCTAGATTGCAAGTACCTGTGATGGTCAAGAGAGCCACCAATGGCCTGGAGAGCTGGCCATTGGACACCCCATAGAGGTAAATGGTGTAGTTGGTCGTAGGCCTCAGGCCTGTGATGAGGGCCGAGCGACGGTCACCAGTTACAGTGATATTCTGCAGAAGTTCAGACCCCTGAGCTTTGTACTGTATCAGGAAGGAGTCAAAGACAGTGTCAGCGGACCACAAGAGGAGGAGGGAGTCAGCCGTGATATTCGAGAACGAAAGGCTCCCAAACTTGCCAGATTTCACCAACTCTTTCTCTGCTGAAGCTAAAAAGAGGAGGAAGAGATACACAACACTTTACTGTTGGAGGAACTGCTGTTCGACTGTGAGAAGAATCATTTCCTTACAGTTTCTGGTGAACACAGAAAGGGGTCAGTCAGTAGTTTATGTTAGTATTCTGTAATCGTGGAATGGCCTGGCACAGGGAGAGGCCACATGACCATCCATGGCCGTGCCTGCTTTTTTCAAAGCGTTTCCCAATTAATCCCTTGCTGTTTACCCTGAGTGAATTGTTCCCTTTCGATTGTACAATGAATTTCCTCTGAACTGTTTTTATGAATTTGATTCAATCAAACCTTCAGCCATGTAGATCACACCAAACTACTCTGTGTGACAAAATGCTTCCCCATCTCCCAATCTTTATTCAGTAATCTCGAATGTGTCTCTTCTGTTACTGACCCTCCAGCCTCAGGAAGCAGTTTCTCCTTTCCTTAATCAAAACTATGTAGTTTGATAATTCTCCCTGTATCTTTCTCTGCTCCAAGCAGAGCAACCCTTAACTCTCTGATGTCCAAGAAATTCAAGAGAATTCAAATTAAATAATTGAGTTTTCCCAGTACATGCCACACTTGACAAATGGACAATGAAAGTGGGGATCATTCCAAGATGGCCGCTTCCCATTGGAGCTTAGAGCGGACTATAATGTACAGGATGGGAAAACTTCCAGTTCAGTCATTAAGACAGCTTTCCTGAGGGGACCGGTTTGTGAGGAATACCTGCAGTGGTTATTATAGTGGTTAGTGGCCTAGTCCGTCTGCTTCCGGAAAGCCCATAGAGAGAAACCAGGTACTTGGTACCAGGCCTCAGGCCTTCAATGAAGGACGAATGTTGATGAGCAGGCACTGTGAAGTTCTGCACCTCCTCAGATCCTTCCACTCTGTACTGGATCAGAAAGGAATCAAAGCCACTTTCAGCTGCCCAAAAGATTTGCAGGGAATCCTGCGTGACATTGTTCCCCGAAAGGCGGATCAGTTTCCTCAGCCTGCTGGGCTTTACACCATTGGTATCTATGGAAGCTAGAGAGAAAGCAGAGGGAAAAAAAAATCACAATTTAAAGACTGTACTCTGGATAAAAGGCCCCTCGCTGTAAACTAATGGGGCTTAACCTCCGAACCCAAACCTTATTCTTTCAGGTTGGTTTAAGTATCCACAGGGTCAACAGGAAGATGGGTGCAGTTCACAACAAATGGGTAAAAGAGAAGACACAAAATCTAACCCCAGACCTTTGCAGAAGCTGCATTTACTCTGCTGCTCCATCTTTCCCAGCTGGCTCTGGGAGCCTATAGGATAAAGGCCTGACCGGCATGTGTTTCCCTTGGATTGGGAGCTGCGAATTGGAATTCAGATGCAGAGATATCAGACTGGCTCACTGGGGAGGAGACACTGCTAGCAGAAGTAAAGAAACCATAGCGTTTGGTACAGAGGGATCATGGATCACTGTAGATAGATACGATGCATATATCATATAGAATCCGGTATATCTCGCATATAAACTATGGCATACAGCTAGAATTATTTACACTATAGATTATGATAACTCCACACAGTTATAAGAACTATATTTGGTACAGATTCACTGAGTTACATTGTGACAAGGAGTGTATAACTTATAGATACCAATATCATTCTTAAGAGTTTATATCTGAAACTAATGTGTATTAATCTTTTTTGTGAAAAAACTCAGCTTTTTTTTGGTTTATTTCGACTGTATGTTACAGTATAAATCAAAAGAGCTACAAGTACTGTATATTATGCATCAGATCCATAGATGATGCCACAATGTATGTTATATAAATCCACAGAGCTTTATAGACAGTATATATAAAACCATAGAGTTATATACACATAGATTATGGCTCAGATCCATAGAGCTCTATATGCTCTATGGTATGATATAAATCTACAGAGCTATGCACACAGTATATTATGGTACAGATCAGTAAAGCTATACACACATATATATATATATATATATATATATATATATAATATAAATCTATATTATGGTATAAAATCGCAGAGCTATGTACACTGTATATTGTTATAAAACACAGTTGTATACACAGTACATTGTGGTAGAGAACCACAGAAATATATACACTATGTTATAGTAGAAAACCACAGAGCTATATACACTGTACATTATGGTAGGCAACCAGACTGCTGTATACACTGCATATTATGGCAGAGAACCACGGAGCTATATACACTGTATATTGTAGTAGAAAACCACAGATCTGTATACATGGTATATTAAGGTAGAGAACCTCAGAGTTGCATAAGTTGTGTATTATGATAGTGAGCCACAGAGCTGCATACACTTTATATTATGGTAGAGAACCACAGAGTTATATACACTGTATATTATGGTAATGAGCCATAAAGCTGTGTACACTGTATATTATAGTAATGCATCAAAGAGTTATACACACTGCATATTATGGTAATACACCAAAGAGCTGTATATACTGTATATTATGGTAGTGCACCATAGCATTGTATATACTGTATATTATGGTAGTGCACCATAAAGCTGTATATACTGTATATTATGATACGGCTACATTCTCAGAAGCAGCAGATTAACTGATGCTGACAGCAACAACAAACAGACCGCGGGAAATTTGCAACAGAGTGAATGGTGCTGCTCTGGCACCAGAGAGAGAGAGAGAGAGACCAGGATAAATAGCAGATAGGGAGTAGTATGTCTGGTGGTTTTACAGAAGAGCTTTGATTCTAATGATCTGGTGAATGAGTTGGATGACAAAACAGTTTGCCAGTTGTGCCAGTGGGGTGGCAGGATACAGAGCACAGAATACTGAGCCAAGTATACTGAATACTCACCTACAGAAGAGGAAAGGCAGACGAGAGGGGGAATGATCCATGCAGCGATGGAGGAACAGGAGTCTGAGCTGAACAGGGCGGTTAGACTGACAGGAAGAAACAACATCAGCTCTGGAATATGATCCAGGAACTCGGGACTTGAATAAACCACTTCACACCCTTCCTCAGCAGGAAGGGAACAGAAAATCTCACTCACAGGGGGAATGGGAATGATGGAAATGGCAAGGAATGAGGATTGAAGAGATGATAAGGAATGGGAATTGACAATATGATGAGGAATGGGAAATGAAGAGATGATAAGGAATGGGAATTAAAATTATGATAAGGAATGGGAATTGAAGAGATGATTAAAAAATGGGAATTGAAGACATGGTGAGGAATGGGAATTGAAGAGATGATAAGGAATGGGAATTGAGAATCACTTGGATTAGAAAGTAGTTTTGCTTTTATTTCTGACAGTGGGTCCAGGCCAGAATTTGTTGCCTCTCACTCTGACTGCCCTGGAGGGGGCAGTGGTGAGCTGCCACCTTAAAACGTTACATTCTGTTGGATTTGGGGACCTTCATTTGCATATTTCCACTGCGGCTCGTTAACACATTTTAGGGAGTGAAGACACAATTACAGGGAAACAGCAATGGCAGAAAGGACAAGAAATCGAACTGAAAAATCACAAGGAATGGAAAGGAATCATCCCTTGATTGAGAACAGACCTATTTGGAGAACAGAGAAAGAAGCAGCCCACAAACCAAAGAAAAATCAGAGAAAAAGATGTGAGTTTCAAAGTTTGCACCAACTTGGGGTGAAAGTTGGTCAAAGCAAAACTTGCCAATTCCTGGCATTTTCGCCAAGCAGGCCGAGGTTACCAGGTTGGCATGGATGCTGTCCAGAGATGAAAGTCAGGAAATATTTGTCCGCTTTGCTCAAAGCGCAGCAAAGAAAATATTTCCCAGCCCAGAAAACCTCTTGCTTGGTGGCATCGCTACCTGTGGTCGTCACGACGATCGAAAGCGGCCTGGTGTGACGGCCCCTGGACACTCCATAAATGTAGATGGCGTATTTGATGGTAGGCCTGAGGCCTATGAGGACATACGAGCGACGGTTCCCAGACACCCGGAGCTTCCTCACTTCCTCGGAGCCCTGGGCTCTATACTGAATGACGTAGGAATCAAAGGCCCACTGTGTTGACCAGGAGAGCTCCAGAGAGTCAGCTGTGATGTTAGAGACAGAGAGGCTGCCCAAGGCCTTCACCTGACTGGGCCTTACACCTTCCTTCACTAGAGGCAGGAGATAGAGAGAGGCTGGTAATATATCATGCAACAATATCCCAAAGAGTTCCTGCCTGGAAGAATGAAGAAGAACATGCAAACCTACAATGCTTTGCACTACCTCTGAACATCTCAAAGCCAATGAAGTAATTCTGCAGTGTTACAAAGGGAGGAAATTGATTTACATTCAGGAGGCTCCGAAAAAAACAGCAATTACTGGATCATCAGACGTTTACTGATGTTGGCAAAGGATAAAGTACTAGCCAAGGGCATGAGGGAGAACTTGAAACAGCGGCGCTAGGATCTTTTCCCATCTGCTGAGGGAGCAGACAGGGACTCAGTTTAAAGTCATACTTGAAAGACGGCACCTCTGACAGTGCAGCACTCTCTGTAAGTGTCAGCCTGCACTCTGCAGGATTCCCTGAGAACAAACTTTGATTCCCTGAGAACCTGTGAGTCAGAGTCCAGAGTATGACACACTGGTAAACGTTTCTGGTCTGATACCAATGTGTGGTGGTGTCAGGATGCAGCTGCAGAGAGTAATCGGTAAAGTGTGAGGGTCTGAGACACAGGCTATTCCCACTCTTGAGATGTGGGAGACTGACCATTAGCTGAGGGAGTTAAGGATTAATTTAATGATTTCCTGCTACTTTAAACTCAACTTTGAGAGTAGGACAAGCGACTGAGGATGAGATCCGTCACTTTGGGCAATGTTGGGGGAACAACCTGTTTTGAAACCACCTCTATTCCTCTCAAAGGGATTACTAACAGCTTGCAAACAGGCCATTCAGCCCAACCAGTTGATGTTGGTTTTACGCGTCACGTGAACCTCCTCCCTTGCTTCTGCACCTCACCACCACCCCCTCCAAAAACACACACAAACACAAAATGTCACCGGCATGAAGAACTTTCCAAAGCTCATTTGAAAACAGAGGTGGTGGTCACCGTAGTGATGGCTCACTTCGCTGCAGATGGGGAGAACGGGAAATGGAATTGAATTGGAGGAAATGCTGAGGGGTTGCAGAGATAATTCCCAGTGCGCACGGTAGTCTCGCCTCTAGTTTGATCCCAAGATACCTGTGGTGGAAGCCACAAAAGCCATCAGTTTTGTGACTTGGCCTTGAAAGACCCCGTAGAGATAGATGGTGTATTTGGTGCTGGGTCTGAGGCCTGTGATGAAGAATGACCTCTGATCTCCAGCCACGGTCAAATTGCTCACAGTCTGGGAGCCGTGGGCTCGGTACTGGATCAGAAAGAGTTCATACACTCGGCCCACCATCCAGGAGAGCTGCAGGGAGTCTGCTGTGATGTGAGATACACCGGGTCGGACCGGTGTCTTCGCTGTCGGACTGACCTCATCTGGGGAGTCTACAGGAGAGAAACGGCATGAGAATCTGTTACCAGTTGAATTGACGCATTCTCAACGACCAACAGAACCACACAATGGTCAGCCCAAAATCGGCCCGTGTTGTGTCTCTGCAAGAGCGACTCTCCTAAACCCCACCACATCCCCCAAATTCCCTCTTTAGCCCTGATCTCTTCAGATAATGATCCAATTTCATTTCAAAAGCTCTGATTCCGTCACACCGTCAGGTTTTTGAACTATTGCTGTGTGAGAACTCCCCTCCTGATAGCGCTGCAGCATCTATCTGCAACACTGAGGACCACAGGGCTTCAAGCAGACAGCTCATCGCAGCCATTTCTCAACTCATTCAGGAGGACACGGGCAAGGGATTCTGGCCCAGCCAGTGACACAGACAACAAACACCTTTCCTCACGTCTCTACTTCTTTTGCCCAATTACCTCAAACCTGTCCCCTCTGGATCTTAATCCTTCCACCAATGGAAACAATTTCTCCTCATCCTCCCAGCCTAGGCCCTCACCATTTTGATCACTCCTACCAGGGAGACACTACTTCTATTTGTTTTCTCAGAGGGAGAATTCGATTGAAATGCTCAATCTGAGAGAGCTCATGGGTAAAGAGCAGGGCATGATGGGTAAGGACTACTTCACGTAAGGCTTTTGTCCTGAACTGGAATGCGCTGTCTGAAAGGCTGATGGAAGTAGATTCATCGAGAATTTTCAAACAGCATTTTGGACCTACAGCTGGACAGGAGAAACGTTCAGGAATGTGGGGAAACGTTGGGCTGGTGGGGGACTGGTACAGGCCCAAGGGGCCAAATGGCCTCCATTGAGAGATGCCATGGATCCTATGCATTCCTGGAAGATCCAAAATGGGAAGCTCAGCTGTCACATAGACGTGACGGCGTGGCAGGGACAGACCAACTGTTCATTTCCAGGGGTAGATTCCGAGCCGCCAGCTACAATTCAGCAAGGCATCAGAGTAACAGTCTGACAGCTAACCTGACCCGATAGACACAGAACACACAGGCAGCTTCCTGCAGTGATCCTAACCAACCAAACTATTTACAAATGGCAGGATGGAGGGTGGTCCTTAGAAACACATTCTTGAAGGGCATATTGATGAATAGTCCCAGAAGGGAAGAAATTTGGAGATCAGAAAGTCAGGAACACAGGCAAAATGGCACTGGGAAGTATTTACTGGAGAAGGAGGAAAAATGGAGAGGAAGAGGAAAAAAAGTTCAGTGAAACAACATTAAATGATGTGACAAAGAATATCAGTCTCCAGAGAAATTTTGAGACAAAACGCTATCACACATTCTTCTGGAATGGAAAGGTATTGGGGGATCTCTCAGATTGTGAACCGAAGAGATAACAAAGACTGGGAATTGAAATGATTACGAGGAATGGGAATTGAAGTGATGATGAGAAATGAGGATTGAAGAGATGACAAGGAATGGGAATTGAAGAGACGTCAAAGAATGGAATTGAAGAGATGATGAGGAATGGAAGTTGAAGTGATGACAAGGAATGAGGATAGAAGATATGACAAGGAATGGGAATTGAAGTGATGACAAGGAATGAGGATAGAAGATAGTATAAGGAATGGGAGTTGAAGATATGACAAGGAATGGGAATTGAAGAGATGTCAAGGAATGGGAGTTGAAGAGATGAGGAATGGAAGTTGAAGTGATGACAAGGAATGGGAGATGAAGAGTTGACAAGGAAAGAGGATTGAAGAGATGACAAGGAATGACATGGATTTACTTTTTGATTGTGGGCAGGATTATGTATTTATATAGAGAATATAAACATAGAGAGAAAGTGAAAATCCCGTAAACAAAGGCTGATTGAGAGGGTAATGTGCAGAGTTTGGAGGAACAGATTTCCCATGTAAGCTTTCTGGAACTTGGTGCTGGTCTGAGGGGAATGTTTCTGCTGCTTTCAGGCCTCTGTGCCCAGGCGGTCTGAAACCTGTGGCCTATGTCCGAGAGAGGAAAAGAGAGAGAGAGAGAAAACCACACGAGCTGATCAGACACTTCCGCCTTGAGACCCCGAGCAGCCTTACCGCTACCTCATGAAGGAAATATTTGCCTTTTCCAATGAGGAATTGCTGAGGAAATATTTCCAGTCAGACCTGCCTGCTGCAACCAGTGTACCTGCGGTGGTGACGGTGATGGACAGGGGTGTTGTGTGGCGCCCACTGGACACTCCGTAGAGGTAGAAGGTGTACTTGGTAGTAGGCCTGAGGCCTGTGATGACATGTGATCGAGTCTGGCCACTCAGAGACTGTTTCTGCACCAGCTCTGATCCCCGGGCTCTGTACTGCACAACGTAGGAGTCATAGTCCCTCTGGGCTGCCCAGGACAGTCTGACTGAGTGAGGGGTCAGCGCCAAAGCAGAAATGTTGCCCAGCTCTTTCTTCTCACTGGGTTCCATGATAACCGTTCCTGTGGAAGCTGCAACAACATCAACTCAGATTTATATAGTACACGTCACGAGGCACCTCACATTGACCAAAGATAGGCAAACAGGTTTGTCGTAAGAATAACCTACAGGAGGAGAGATTCAGAGAGATTTAAGGCAGGCCTTGGTGACAGCTCATGGTTCATTGGTGAAGGATTAGAATCAGGGCAGCCGAGTGTTGTGGAACTGGAGCAGATTCCGGGGATAGGGAAGTGCCAAAGCCATGAAAAGGTTTGAACAGAAGAATAAGAATTTTAAGATCAAGCTGTCACTGAACCAGCAGCATGAGGGGGAATGGGAGAGATGCTGAGCAGGATTTGACCACACCCAAGTAAACATGAGGGTGCAGGAAGATCAGAAGGAAGCCTCAAGGGACCTGAACAGGCAAATCACCCCGAGGTCAGAGGTCATCCATCGTCAACCAACAGTTCATAAACACTAGTAAGTATGTGAGTGAGTGTACATATCCGTGTGTGTATGTGTATCTACATGTGTGTATCTGTGTGGGCATGAACACACATCTGCTTGTATGCATATGTGTGTATGCATCCATGTGCATGAATATCCATGCATGGAGGTGTGTATGTCCGTGGATGTGGGTGGAGGTATGTGTGTGGGAGGTGGGGAGTGTGCGGGGAGCAGACTGAGGAAACACAAATGTGAGAGTGGGAGACAGCTACGTGTGAAACAGTGACGCGTGACTCTGACTTTATCCATGTGCAATGCACCAGACACAATAAATATCAAGGGAAATGGGATCCAAGCCCACAGGAAACAGGCAGCCCCTCAGATTCCAATGGCTGAGAAAGACCGATATCAGTGAGACAGAACCATAAACAAGGAGAAGTTTGTCACCAAGGTAACAGTGTACATACTGAGCTGTGTGCAGTTATTAACTTAAAGGTGGCAGGTAACACATGTCAAAACCCTATCAATCAGTTTTGTGAAAATAGTTGTGTTGATAAGTGGATAGAAAGTTGGAATAATTCGCACAGATAAGAGATATCAGTAAAATAGCAAACATGAACACATTCCTTAGATTGATTGTTTAAAAATCTACCTGTGGTGGTCACTACGCTAGTCAGTGGCTTTGTGCGCTGGCCCTTAGCGACCCCATAGAGACGGACAGTGTAGACGGTGGTAGGCCTCAGGCCTTTGATGGAGGTGGACCTTTGGTCCCCGGTCATGGTCAGGTTGTACACTCCCCGGGGCTCCGAGGCGCTGTACTCTATCAAAAAGGAATCGAAGCCCTCGCTCGCTGTCCAGGAGAGTTTGAAGGACTGAGCCGTGATGTGAGAGACAGAAAGGTCACCAAGTCTATTTGGCTTCACAGTGTCTTTAGCTGCAGAAGCTAGGAAAGGGAAAAAAAGAGGCAAGATGTTACTGGGTAGGAAGGATGATTCTGAGGCTGTCAGTCCCCGGTGGTATCAGTGGCTGATGCCCAGATCCTCAAGGTGACACTGAATAAAAAGGAGGAAGATGGAGGAGGCCTTTGAACAGGCAAAGGGGCAGGAGGAGCCAGCACCGTACAGCAGCTCATCCAATCAGTTCCGGGCTGATCTGCTGATCTCACTTACCCACTTTACATTCCCTTTGCTACTCTGATACAATAAACAGTGTTCCACTTCATTCTGGAAACCTCCAACTGATCCTCAGCCCCCACTCTGGGCAATCTGGCTCTATCCTTCAGTTACTCCCCACAGACTTCACCCACCCCACCAGCTGTCGGCTTATCTCCATATCGATCCGATGAGATCCTTTGGTCAGTGAGAACGCTTCGATCAAAATCTTCAGGAGACAAAAAGCCAAATTGACACCAAACTGGCTTCATTAATTAACATAGACAATCCCACCAAAGTAAAACAAAAAATCCACAGGGGTCTTGTGGCACAGTAGTAGTGTCCCTATCCTGGACCGGGAGGCCTGGTATGGACGAATATCCTGTACATTATTCAGAAAGGTCGAGCGTCACTCACCTCCGATCAATAAGAGGACGACTGGGGCCCGTGTGAAAACCAGCCTTGGAGCATTCTTTGGCCTCCCACGTGTGTGGTAAAGAAAGTTCCAATAGAGATCCATTCAGAATGCAGGATTCAGACTCCTTTCCAATAACTGGCACTGAGTGTGGGAATGGGAGAGCTGGACTGGTCTCTGTTGACGATGTGATCCCTAATGGTGGTTGGGTGGGGTGGGGAGGGTAGGAGGAGTCTGTTTGATATTACCCAACCCCCCCCTGTCCCCGTAAAGACACACCCCATAGTCAATCGCAGCCAGAGTTGTGGGACTAAAACAATTAAGGGATGATGGACAATCGTTAGGCCCTAGTTCACCACAGGAACGGGAAAAGAGATACACATTTGAACATAATATGGTGAGAATCACCATGTCAGGCTATTACATGACTGGTCTGTGAGTGCCTCTGAATATGAGCTGAAACCTTGGCTGACAGATCCAACAACAATTCCCTGACACCATCCACTTCCGACAATTCGAAATGAAGACAATGATCATGGAGCAGGCCCTGGTTCACAGCCAGGGGGAATGATGGAGTGATTCTGGATAAGAAATGGTGGGAACGCCAATCCCAGTGAAGAGACAGGAACAATCGATAACTGTTCCGAGGTTCTCCCCTCTCTCTCCCAACACAGAACTCACTCCAGCATTGACACAGCACTCGGCCCTTTAAAGATGTTTCAAACAGCAACAGAGCTTCAAGTAACACAAGAGTTAAAGGCACCTCATTTTCGCCTAAAGCAGATTGTAAGAACTACAACAACTTGCATTAATCTAGCACAATTAGACCAGTTAAACATGGCATTTGTATGCCATGTTCTGTGTTCTATGACACAGAGTCAGTTAAGGAGATTGCAGGACAAGTGACCAAAGATTGACTAAAGAGACAGAATTGAAGAAGTGCCGTAAAGCAGTGAAGGGAAATCACAAAGTTTAATCACATTAAAGTGGAACAATATCCTTTATGACCATTAATAGCCCTGCTTCAGTCTCAGCACAGTGGGAATCTCTGCACCATCTCTATCAGTGAACCAGGTAAGCTCTGAGAGACGAACAGTTGATCTCTGTGTGCACCATCTCGAGAGCTGCAACATTATATTTTGCATTCAGTTGTATCACTCCGACTAACAGACGTAATTCACGACAGATCTGGATAGCGTTCAAAACAATACTTTTCACTGCCTTTCAGGACATGTCACACTAAACAAATCAAATCAAGTCAAATCTCTCCTGAGCATTCTCTGTTCTGAGGAGGACAGTTCACAAGACTCTTATCATCACCAACCTTCCTCTGTCCTGGGACAATTCTCAATCTCCTCAGCTGCCTCTCAAAGGCCCTTCCTGTAGCCTACTCCCTGAAGGATAAAGAGATTGATAGAAAGAACAGGAAGGACATCCCTCCTCTCAGACCGTGTTTGTGATATCTGCTGTAGTGGAAGGACAAAGAGCAAAGTCACAGACACATCATCACTCGAATGACCAATGGGGGATGTTCATCATTGCTCTGAGTGCAAAGGGCCAATGAAGAAAGGATGGCCAACTATGATGTGTCACAGAGTTGTCACAGCTGAATAGACAGTGCAGAGGTGTTCAAGTAAAGTCATTGGGGATGTCCAAGATTCACAAAGATGAATCATAGGAGGATATTTATACACAGCTCCTGAATGCAGGTGGATGTTATAAATATATCAGAAACTTGCACATCTCTGAAGGAAGAGACAAGACTAGAATGGGGAGCCTCAGTGCTGCCCTGATGTGATAACTGGGCACCATCGCTTGAGTCTTTGTGTTGGCGTTTACACACGTTCACAACAGTGCAGCCCACTGTCTGGCCCCTCCCCCACTGATTGGAGTTACTTATTTCACCGCAGTCACCCGTCCAGAGTGACCAACATCGCCATAGCAACAGATAAAATATACTGAGGTGCAAAGTGGAAGAGAGATGAGAGAGAAAGTGCTGGAAGCCTTTAAGCACCTCGAGAGGGGAATGGTCAGTGAAAATATTTTCCCTCAGAAAGGTGTCCAGTCGAAATGAGGAAAATATTTTTCGCTGAAGTTCAGCAGCAGCTCCAGATGGAGAATGGGAATTGGCCATTTGCTGAATGACAGGTACCTCTTGTGGTTACCACAGATGTTGACAGTGCTGTGCGCTGGCCTCTGGAAATCCCATAGACGGTAACGCTGTATTTGGTGCTAGGCCTCAGGCCTGTGATGAGGTAGGAACGGCGATTAGCCATCACCGTCACATTCTGCACGCTCCGGGACCCCACGATTCTGTACTCGATGAGGAAGAAACCAAAGACCAGCTCTGTCGTCCAGGAGACCCGCACAGAGTGAGCCGTCACCGTGGAAACAGAAAGAGGGCCCAGTTTAACAGGTTTGACCACAGCCTTGTCTGACAGGGATGGACGGGAAGGGTAGGAGGGCAGGAAAGAGAAACATGTTAAATTTTCAACAGGGGGTCAAACTAAAACTCAGGTCAACAACCCAGAGAAACAGCAGAGGATGTAAATTAGAATAAAGTTTCACTCAAGCTGAGGGGCAATACCTGCGGTCTTGGCAGAGGTGGTCAGCGGTCTGCTGCGTTGGTCACCAGAGAACCCGTAGACATGCAGCCTGTAGGTGGTGCTCGGTCTCAGGCCTGTGATGACAGCAGATTGACGGTCACCGGTTATCGGGAGCTCGCTCACATCCTCTGAGCCCTCAGGGCCGTATTCAATCAGGAAGGAATCATAGGATCTCTCTGTTTCCCAGGAGAGTTTGAGGGAGTCGGCCGTGACCTTAGACACTGAGACCTTGCCCAGATCCACCACCGTGAGCGGCCTCTGACCCTCTTTATCTGTGGAGGCTACAATTCAAAATGAAGACAATGATCATGAATCAGGTCCTGGTTCACAGCCCGAGGGGAATGATGGAGTGATTCTGGACAAGAAATGGTGGGAATGGCCATCCCAGTGAAGAGACAGGAACACTCGACAACTGTTCCGAGGTTCTCCACTCTCTCTCCCAACACAGAACTCACTCCAGCATTGACACAGCACTGAGCACATTAAAGATGCTTCGAACAGCAATGCAGATCCAAGAAACACAAGGTTTAATGGCGCCTCATTATCAGTCAATGCAGGTTGTGACAACAATAACAACTTGCATTAATCTAGCACCATTAATGTAGTCAAACAGCCATATGAGCATTTTGATATGGCATTTGACACTGATTCAGTGACAGAGATTTCAAGACAAGTGAGTATAAGTTTGACCAAAGAGACAGAATTGAAGAGGAGTCTTAAAGCAGGAAAGAGAAATCACAAGGTGTCATCACATTAAAGTGTAACAATATCCATTATTACCTTTAATAGCCCAGCTTCAATCTCAGTACAGTGGGAATCTCTGTGACCTTTCTATCAGTGAACCAGGTAAACATTATATTCTGCATTCTGTTCTATTACCCTGATGTACGTATGTTTGGTACAATTAGACCGGATAGCATTCAAAGCAATACTTTTTCACTGCATTTTGGGACATGTCACAATTCTAAATCAAATCAAATCTTTGAGCAAAAATTGCTTCATTACGCGCCTCTATTTAACTGATTATTTTAAATCCCTGCAGTCAGATCAGTTTACTCACTGATTCTGAACTCTTTCGAGAAACAGAGTGGTTAGAATTGGCTCAAAGCTTCTGTGTCAATTCTGTTTCAGAGCAATTCCTACAGACACTCTCCGCTATCTATTACCAAGAACCTGTCCTATCACTCCACTTCAGCGAAGGACACAGTTCTGTTGGGAAAGCCTCTGTTGAACTGGAGATATGCATTCCATGTCAATATGAGGTTAAAGATCGTGTGAAAACCCTTGAATATTTTAGAGACAACGTTCAAATCTCTCCTGAGCGTTCTCGTTCTGAGGAGGACAGTTCTCGAGACTCACATCATCACTAACCTTCCTCTGTCCTGGGACAATTCTAGTCAATGTCCACTGCTGCCTCTCAAAGGCCCTTCCTGTAGCCTACTCCCTAAAGGATAAAGAGATTGATAGAAAGGACAGGAAGGACAGGACTCCTCTCAGGCCGTGTTTGTGATGCCTGCTGTAGTGGAAGGACAAAGAGCAAAGTCACAGACACATCATCACTCGAGGGACCAATGGAGGATGTTCATCATTGCTCTGAGTGCAAGGGGCCAATGAAGAAAGGATGGCCAACTTTGATGTGTCACAGAGCTTTCACAGTAGAATAAACAGCACAGAGGTGTTCAAGTTAAGTCAGTGGGGATGTCCATGATTCACAAAGATGAATCATAGGAGGATATTTATACACAGCTCCTGAATGCAGGTGGATGTTATAAATATATCAGAAACCTGCACATCCCTGAAGGAAGAGACAAGACCGGATTCGGGAGCCTCAGTGCTGCCCTGATGTGATAACTAGGCACCATCGCTTGGGCCTTTGTGTTGGTGTTTACAAAAGTCCCCGACAGTCCAGCCCACTGTCCGGTCCCTCCGTCACTGACTGGAGTTACTTGTTCCACTGCAGTCACCAGCCCAGAGTGACCAACATCGCCATAGCAACTGATAAAATATATTGAGGTGTAAGTGGAAGAGAGATGAGAGGGAGAGTGAGGGAAGCCTTTAGGAGCCTCGAGGGAGGATTGGTCAATGAAAGTATTTTCCCTCAGAAAGGTGTCCAGTCAAAATGAGGAAAATATTT
Source organism: Chiloscyllium plagiosum (assembly GCF_004010195.1). NCBI lineage: Eukaryota > Metazoa > Chordata > Chondrichthyes > Orectolobiformes > Hemiscylliidae > Chiloscyllium > Chiloscyllium plagiosum. Next base: position 30,166,935 of record NC_057746.1, on the reverse strand, counting down.
TTCGCTGAAGTTCAGCAGACGCTCCAGACGGATAATGGGGATAACTGACTGGGAATTCTATTGGCCATTTGCTGAATGACAGTTACCTCTTGTGGTTATCACAGATGTTGACAGTGCTGTGCGCTGGCCTCTGGAAATCCCATAGACGGTGACGGTGTATTTGGTGCTAGGTCTCAGGCCTGTGATGAGGTAGGAACGGCGATGGGCCATCACCGTCACATTCTGCACGCTCCGGGACCCCACGATTCTGTACTCGATGAGGAAGGAACCAAAGACCAACTCTGTCGTCCAGGAGACCTGCACAGAGTGAGCAGTCACCGTGGAAACGGAAAGAGGTCTCAGTTTAACGGGTTTGACCACGGTCTTGTCTGTCAGGGCTGGACAGGGAAAGGGAAGGTGGGAGGGCAGGAAAGAGAAACATGTCAAGTTTTCAACAGTGGGCCAAACCGAACCCAGCTCAACAATGTCAGTGAATCACCAGAGGAGGTCAATTAGAACAAAGTGTCTCTCAGGCTGAGGGGCAATACCTGTGGTCTTGGTGGAGGTGGTAAGCGGCCTGCTGCGTTGGTCACCAGAGAGCCCATAGACATGCAGCCTGTAGTTGGTGTTAGACCTCAGGCCTGTGATGACAGCAGATTGACTGTCACCAGTTACCGGGAGCTCGCTCACATCCTCTGAGCCCACCGGGCCGTATTCAACCAGGAAGGAATCATAGGAACTCTCCGTTTCCCAGGAGAGTTTGAGGGAGTCGGCCGTGACCTTAGACACTGAGACCTTGCCCAGATCCACCACCGTGAGCGGCCTCTGACCCTCGTTATCTGTGGAGGCTACAATTCAAAATGAAGACAATGATCATAGATCAGGCCCTGGTTCACAGCCCGAGGAGAATGATGGAGTGATTCTGGACAAGAAATGGTGGGAATGGCCATCCCAGTGAAGGGACGGTGAACAGTCAGGAACACTCAATAACTGTTCCGAGGTTCTCCCCTCCCTCTCCCAGCATAGAACTCACTCCAGCATTGACACAGCACTGAGCCCATTAAAGATGCTTCGAACATCAATGGAGCTTCAAAAAATACAAAGATTAATGGCGCCTCATTATCAGCCAATGCAGATTGTGAGAACAATAACTTGCATTAATCCAACACCATTAACGCAGACAAACAGCCATATGAGCGTTTTGACACAGATTCAGTTACAGAGATTTCAGGACAGGTGAGTATAAGATTCACTAAAGAGACAGAATTGAAGAGTGGTCTTAAAGCAGGAAAGAGAGAACACAATGTTCCATCACATTAAAGTGTAACAATATCCATTATTACCTTTAATAAGCCGGCTTCAGCCTCAGCACAGTGGGAATCTCTGTGACCTTTCTATCAGTGAATCAGGTAAACATTATACTCTGCATTCTGTTCTATTACCCTGATGTATGTATGTATAGTATGATTCGTCTAGATAACACGCAAAACAATACTTTTCACTGCATTTCGGGACACGTCACGTTGTAAATCAAATCAAATCATTGAGAGAAAATTGCTTCATTATGCAGCCTTTGACTTTTTTAAATCCCTGAGCTCAAATCAGTTAACTCACTGATTCTGAACTCTTTCGAGAAACCGAGATTGGTTAGAATTGACTTAATGTGTTAATTCTGTTTTCAGACCAATTCCTATGGACCCTCTCCGCTATCTATTACCGAGAACCTGACCTACCATTCCACTTCAGAGAATGACCCATTTCTGTTGGGAAAGCCTCTGTTGAACTGGAGATATGCATTATATGTCAATGTGAGGTTATACATCGGGTCAAACGCCTTGAAGATTTTAGAGACAACATTCAAATCTCTCCTGGGCGTTCTCTGTTCTGAGGAGGACGGTTCGAGACTCACATCATCACTCACCTTCCTCTGTCCTGGGACAATTCTCAATATGCTCAGCTGCCTCTCAAAGGCCCTTCCTGTAGCCTACTCCCTAAAGGATAAAGAGATTGATAGAAAGGACAGGAAGGACGTCCCTCCTCTCAGACCGTGTTTGTGATGCCTGCTATAGTGGAAGGACAAAGAGCAAAGTCACAGACACGAATGACCAATGGGGGATGTTCATCATTGCTCTGAGTGCAAAAGGCCAATGAAGAAAGGATGGCCAACTATGATGTGTCACAGAGTTGTCACAGCAGAATAGACAGTGCAGAGCTGGTCCAAGTAAAATCATTGGGGATGTCCAAGATTCACAAAGATGAATCATAGGAGGATATTTATACACAGCTCCTGAATGCAGGTGGATGTTATAAATATATCAGAAGCTTGCACATCTTTGAAGGAAGAGACAAGTGGGTTGCATGGTGGTACAGTGGTTAGCACTGCTGCCTCACAGCGCCAGAGACCCGGGTTCAATTCCTGCCTCAGGCGACTGACTGTGTGGAGTTTGCACGTTCTCCCCGTGTCTGCGTGGGTTTCCTCCCACAGTCCAAAGATGTGCAGGTCAGGTGAATTAGCCATGCTAAATTGCCCGTAGTGTTCGGTAAGGGGTAAATGTAGGGGTATGGGTTGGTTGCGCTTTGGCGGGGTGGTGTGGACGTGTTGGGCCGAAGGGCCTGTTTCCACACTGTAAGTAATCTAAAAAGACCAGATTTGGGAGCCTCAGTGCTGCCCTGATGTGATAACTGGGCACCATCGCTTGGGTCTTTGTGTTGGCATTTACACAAGTTCACAACAGTCCAGCCCACTGTCTGGCTACTCCCTCACTGACTGGAGTTACTTTTTTCACTGCAATCACCAACCCAGAGTGACCAACATCACCATAGCAACTGATAAAATATATTGAGGTGCAAAGTGGAAGAGAGATGAGAGAGAAAGTGCTGGAAGCCTTTAGGAGCCTCAAGGGAGGAATGGTCAATGAAAATATTTTCCCTCAGAAAGGTGTCCAGTCGAAATGAGGAAAATATTTTTCATTGACGTTCAGCAGCAGCTCCAGACGGAGAATGGGAATAATTGACTGGGAATTCTATTGGCCATTTGCTGAATGACAGGTACCTCTTGTGGTTATCACAGATGTTGACAGTGCTGTGCGCTGGCCTCTGGAAATCCCATAGACAGTGACGGTGTACTTGGTGCTAGGCCTCAGGCCTGTGATGAGGTAGGAGCGGCGATGGGCCATCACCGTCACATTCTGCACGCTCTGGGACCCCACGATTCTGTACTCGATGAGGAAGGAACCAAAGACCAACTCTGTCGTCCAGGAGACCCGCACAGAGTGAGCCGTCACCGTGGAAACGGAAAGAGGTCTCAGTTTAACGGGTTTGACCACGGCCTTGTCTGTCAGGGATGGATGGGAAGAGGGAAGGTGGGAGTGCAGGAAAGAGAAACATGTCAAATTTTCAACAGGGGGTCAAACCGAAACCCAGGTCAACAATGTCAGAGAATCATCAAAGGAGGTTATTTAGAACAAAGTGTCTCTCAGACTGAGGGGCAATACCTGTGGTCTTGGCGGAGGTGGTTAGCGGCCTGCTGCGTTGGTCACCAGAGAGCCCGTAGACATACAGTTTGTAGGTGGTGCTAGGTCTCAGACTCGTGATGACAGCGGATCGACGGTCACCAGTTACCGGGAGCTCGCTCACATCCTTTGAGCCCTCCGGGCCGTATTCAATCAAGAAGGAATCATAGGATCTCTCCATTTCCCAGGAGAGTTTGAGGGAGTCAGCCGTGACCTTAGACACGGAGACCTTGCCCAGATCCACCACCGTGAGCGGCCTCTGACCCTCTTTATCTGTGGAGGCTACAATTCAAAATGAAGACAATGATCATGGATCAGGCCCTGGTTCACAGCCCGAGGGGAATGTCGGAGTGATTCTGGACTAGAAATGGTGGGAACACCGATCCCAGTGAAGGGACGGTGAAGAGACTGGAACACTCGATAACTGTTCCGAGGTTCTCCCCTCTCTCTCCCAGCACAGAACTCACTCCAGCATTGACACAGCACTGAGCCCATTAAAGATGCTTTGGTCATCAATGGAGCTTCAAGAAATACAAGGATTAATGGCACCTCATTATCAGCCAATGCAAATTGTGAGAACAACAATAGCTTGCATTAATCTAGCACCAGTAGCGCAACCAAACAGCCATCTGAGTGATTTAACATGGCATTTGACACAGAGTCAGATACAGAGTTTTCAGGACAGGTGACTGTCGGATTGACCAAAGAGACAGAATTAAATAGGGGTCTGAAAGCAGGAAAGAGGTGTCATCACATTAAAGTGTAACAATATCCATTATTACCTTGAATAGCCCAGCTTCAGTCTCAGCACAGTGGGAATCTCTGTGACCTTTCTATCAGAGAACCAGGTAAACATTATATTCTGCATTCTGTTCTGTTACTCTGATATACTGAGGTAAGGGATGATCAGTCTGTATTGCACGCAACACAATACTTTTCACTGCATTTTGGGACATGTCACAATTGTAAATCAATTTAAATCCTAATTTTACAGCTATTTTTAAAAATTGTTTCTGTATTTAGCCTCTATTTAATCGATCAATACAAATCTCTGCCCTCAGAGCAGTTAATGAATTGATTCTGAACTATTTCAGGAACAGTGATTGGTTAGAATTAACTCAATATATCTGTGTCAATTCTGTATCAGACCAATTCCTATGGACTCTCTCCACCATCTATTACAGAGATCCTGACATATCTTTTCACTTCAGAGAATGAACTAGTTCTGTTGGGAAAAGCCTCTATTGAACTGGAGATATGCATTCTGTGTCAATGTGAGGTTATCAATGGGGTCAAAAACCTTGAAGAATTTAGAGACATTGTTCAATTCATTCCTAAGTGTCCTCTTTTCTGAGGAAGACAGTTCGAGACTCTCATCATCACTAACCTTCCTCTGTCCTGGGAAAATTCTCATTATCTCCTCTGCTGCCTCTCAAAGGCCCTTCCTGTAGCCTATTCCCTAAAGGATAAAGAGATTGATAGAAAGGACAGGAAGGACAATCCTCCTCTCAGACCGTGTTTGTGATGCCTGCTGTAGTGGAAGGACAAAGAGCAAAGTCACAGACACATCATCACTCGAATGAACAATGGGGGATGTTCATCATTGCTCTGAGTGCAAGGGGACAATGAAGAAAGGATGGCCAACTATGATGTGTCACAGAGTTGTCACAGCAAAATAGATAGTGCAGAGGTGTTCCAAGTAAAGTCATTGGGGATGTCCATGATTCACAAAGATGAATCACATGAGGATATTTATACACAGCTCCTGAATGCAGGTGGATGTTATAAATATATCAGAAACTTGCACATCTCTGAAGGAAGAGACAAGACCAGATTTGGGAGCCTCAGTGCTGCCCTGATGTGATAACTGGGCACAATCGCTTGGGTCTTTGTGTTGGCATTTACACAAGTTCACGACAGTCCAGCACACTGTCTGGCCGCTCCCTCACTGACTGGTGTTACTTGTTTCACTGGAGTCACCAGCCCAGAATGACCAACATCACCATAGTAACTGATAAAATATTTGAGGTGTAAGTGGAAGAGAGATGAGAGAGAAAGTGCTGGAAACCTTTAGGAGCCTCAAGGGCGGAATGGTCAATGAAAATATTTTCCCTCAGAAAGGTGTCCAGTCGAAATGAGGAAAATATTTTTCATTGATGTTCAGCAGTAGCTCCAGACAGAGAATGGGAATAATTGACTGGGAATTCTATTGGCCATTTGCTGAACGATATGTACCTCTTGTGGTTATCACAGATGTTGACAGTGCTGTGCGCTGGCCTCTGGAAATCCCATAGACAGTGACGGTGTATTTAGTGCTAGGCCTCAGGCCTGTGATGAGGTAGGAGCGGCGATCGGCCATCACCGTCACATTCTGCATGCTCCGGGACCCCATGATTCTGTACTCGATGAGGAAGGAACTAAAGACCAGCTCTGTCGTCCAGGAGACCTGCACAGAGTGAGCCGTCACCATGGAAACGGAAAGAGTTCTCAGTTTAACAAGCTTTACCACGCTCTTATCTGTCAGGGATGGACAGGGAGAGGGAAGGTGGGAGGGAAGGAAAGAGAAACATGTTAAATTTTCAACAGGGGGTCAAACCGAAACCAGGTCAACAATGTCAGAGAATCATCAAAGGAGGTCATTTAGAACAAAGTGTCTCTCAGGCTGAGGGGCAATACCTGTGGTCTTGGTGGAGGTGGTAAGCGGCCTGCTGCGTTGGTCACCAGAGAGCCCGTAGACATGCAGCCTGTAGATGGTGCTAGGCCTCAGGCCTGTGATGACAGCGGATCGACGGTCACCGGTTATCGGGAGCACGCTCACATCCTCTGAGCCCTCAGGGCCGTATTCAACCAGGAAGGAATCATAGGATCTCTCCGTTTCCCAGGAGAGTTTGAGGGAGTCGGCCGTGACCTTAGACACGGAGACCTTGCCCAGATCCATCAACATGAGCGGCCTCTGACCCTCTTTATCTGTGGAGGCTACAATTCAAAATGAAGACAATGATCATGGATCAGGTCCTGGTTCACAGCCCGAGGGGAATGTCGGAGTGATTCTGGACAAGAAATGGTGGGAATGGCCTTCCCAGTGGAGGGACGGTGAAGAGTCAGGAACACTCAATAACTGTTCCGAGGTTCTCCCCTCCCTCTCCCAGCACAGAACTCACTCCAGCATTGACACAGCACTGAGCCCATTAAAGATGCTTCGAACATCAATGGAGCTTCAAGAAATACAAAGATTAATGGCGCCTCATTATCAGCCAATGCAGTTTGTGAGAACAATAACTTGCATTAATCCAACACCATTAACGCAGGCAAACAGCCATATGAACGTTTTGACACAGATTCAGTTACAGAGATTTCAGGACAGGTGAGTATAAGATTCACCAAAGAGACAGAATTGAAGAGGGGTCTTAAAGCAGGAAAGAGAGAACACAAGGTTCCATCACATTAAAGTGTAACAATATCCATTATTACCTTTAATAGGCCGGCTTCAGCCTCAGCACAGTGGGAATCTCTGTGACCTTTCTATCAGTGAATCAGGTAAACATTATACTCTGCATTCTGTTCTATTACCCTGATGTACGTATGTATAGTATGATTCGTCTAGATAACACGCAAAACAATACTTTTCACTGCAATTCGGGACACGTCACGTTGTAAATCAAATCAAATCCTTGAGAGAAATTGCTTCATTATGCAGCCTTTGATTATTTTAAATCCCTGCGCTCAAATCAGTTAACTCACTGATTCTGAACTCTTTCGAGAAGCCGAGATCGGTTAGAATTGACTTAAGGTGTTAATTCTGTTTTCAGACCAATTCCTATGGACGCTCTCCACTATCTATTACCGAGAACCTGACCTACCATTCCACTTCAGAGAATGACCCATTTCTGTTGGGAAAGCCTCTGTTGAACTGGAGATATGCATTCTATGTCAATGTGAGGTTATACATCGGGTCAAAAGCCTTGAAGATTTTACAGACAACGTTCAAATCTGTCCTGAGCGTTCTCTGTTCTGAGGAGGACGGTTCTCGAGACTCACATCATCACTAACCTTCCTCTGTCCTGGGACAATTCCACTCAATCTCCTCTGCCGCCTGTTAAAGGCCCTTCCTGTAGCCTACTCCCTAAAGGATAAAGAGATTGATAGAAAGGACAGGAAGGACATCCATCCTCTCAGACCGTGTTTGTGATGCCTGCTGTAGTGGAAGGACAAAGAGCAAAGTCACAGACACATCATCACTCGAGGGACCAATGGGGGATGTTCATCATTGCTCTGAGAGCAAGGGGCCAATGAAGAAAGGATGGCCAACTATGATGTGTCACAGAGTTGTCACAGCAGAAGTGTTCCAAGTAAAGTCATTGGGAATGTCCAAGATTCACAAAGATGAATCATAGGAGGATATTTATACACAGCTCCTGAATGCAGGTGGATGTTATAAATATATCAGAAGCTTGCACATCTCTGAAGGAAGAGACAAGACCAGATTTGGGACCCTCAGTGCTCCCCTGATGTGATAACTGGGCACCATCGCTTGGGTCTTTGTGTTGGCATTTACACAACTTCATGACAGTCCAGCCCACTGTCTGGAGTTACTTTTTTCACTGCAGTCACCAGCCCAGAGTGACCAACATCACATAGCAGCTGATAATTTATATTGAGGCGCAAAATGGAAGAGAGATGAGAGAGAAAGTGCTGGAAGCCTTTAGGAGCCTCAAGGGAGGAATGGTCAATGAAAATATTTTCCCTCAGAAAGGTGTCCAGTCGAAATGAGGAAAATATTGTTCATTGACGTTCAGCATCAGCTCCAGATGGAGAATGGGAATAATTGACTGGGAATTCTATTGGCCATTTGCTGAATGATATGTACCTCTTGTGGTTATCACAGATGTTGACAGTGCTGTGTGCTGGCCTCTGGAAATCCCATAGACAGTGACGGTGTATTTGGTGCTAGGCCTCAGGCCTGTGATGAGGTAGGAGCGGCGATGGGCCATCACCGTCACATTCTGCACGCTCCGGGACCCCACGATTCTGTACTCGATGAGGAAGGAACCAAAGACCAACTCTGTCGTCCAGGAGACCCGCACAGAATGAGCCGTCACCGTGGAAACGGAAAGAGGTCTCAGTTTAACGGGCTTGACCACGGCCTTGTCTGTCAGGGACGGATGGAGAGAGGGAAGGTGGGAGTGCAGGAAAGAGAAACATGTCAAATTTTCAACAGGGGGTCAAACCGAAACCCAGGTCAACAATGTCAGAGAATCATCAAAGGAGGTTATTTAGAACAAAGTGTCTCTCAGGCTGAGGGGCAATACCTGTGGTCTTGGCGGAGGTGGTCAGCAGCCTGCTGCGTTGGTCACCAGAGAGCCCGTAGACATACAGTTTATAGGTGGTGCTAGGTCTCAGGCCTGTGATGACAGCAGATTGACGGTGACCGGTTACCGGGAGTTCATTCACATCCTCTGAGCCCTCAGGGCTGTACTCGATGAGGAAGGAATCATAGGATCTCTCCATTTCCCAGGAGAGTTTGAGGGAGTCGGCCGTGACCTTAGACACGGAGACCTTGCCCAGATCCACCACCGTGAGCGGCCTCTGACCCTCTTTATCTGTGGAGGCTACAAATCAAAATGAAGACAATGATCATGGATCAGGCCCTGGTTCACAGCCCAAGGAGAATGTCGGAGTGATTCTGGACAAGAAATGGTGGGAACACCGATCCCAGTGAAGGGACGGTGAAGAGACAGGAACACTCGATAACTGTTCCGAGGTGCTCCCCTCTCTCTCCCAACACGGAACTCACTCTAGCATTGACACAGCACTGAGCCCATTAAAGATGCTTCGAACATCAATGGAGCTTCAAAAGATACAAGGATTAATGGCACCTCATTATCAGCTGTGTGATATAGGTAAAGTAGTGTTACTTCTGCAATTATAATTACTTATACAAAGTAAATGAACTCACACCAGTGTGTAATTGTTTCAGCCAAGAGCTGAATTGGCAGGGGTGGAAACTGTATGGAGAAAGTACATAATTGTTTTTGTATTGGCTAGGATTGTATGCAAGAATGAAACGTGACTGCAAAACAATGGTAGATATTACAGACGAATAGATAAGATGCTGTGAGGGGAGGAAGTTAAGCTAGATACGCTTGTATAAATAGTAGGTATAAACATCTGTTTCCCACTTTTACAGAAACACAGGAACAAACCCCAATTAAAAGGGTCATAAGGATCAGTATGGTAGGGGAAGGTACAGATGGAGGGAGTAGATAATGATGAAGAAAGAATATGCCTAACAATGACCTAGAGCGGGATGAGGTCAAACGGCCTTGTGAGGCCAGAAAAAAGCATTTTGTCACAGACAAGGCCGGATAAGGCAAGAGATAAACAGGAGTAATAGGTGCCGGTCATAGGGAAGTGGAGGATGTAAACAGGGGAGGAACAATGTAATACAAAAGAAATCAAATTATATAAATATCGTGTATTAATTGAATTCAGTGTGTGTGTCCCTTGCCTTGTAGACACTGGACATCACACCCTCTTGCAAGAGTCAAATAAAGGACACTACTGATTCAGAATTTGTCTCGGACTGAAATTATTCAAGTGTGTGAGCTTTGTTTCTCACATCAGCCAATGCAGACTGTGAGAACAACAACAGCTTGCATTAATCTAGCACCAGTAGAGCAACCAAACACCCATCTGACTGATTTAACATGGCATTTGACACAGAGTCAGATACAGAGTTTTCAGGATAGGTGACTGTCAGATTGACCAAAGAGACAGAATTGAAGAGTGGTCTGAAAGCAGGAAAGAGAGATCACAAGGTGTCATCACATTAAAGTGTAATAATATCCATTATTACCTTGAATAGCCCAGCTTCAGTCTCAGCACAGTGGGAATCTCTGTGACCTTTCTATCAGAGAACCAGGTAAACATTATATTCTGCATTCTGTTCTGTTACTCTGATATACTGAGGTAAGGGATGATCAGTCTGTATTGCACGCAACACAATACTTTTCACTGCATTTTGGGACATGTCACAATTGTAAATCAAATCAAATCCTAATTTTACAGCCATTCCAAAAAATTGTTTCTGTATTTAGCCTCTATTTAATCGATTAATACAAATCTCTGCCCTCAGATCAGTTAACGCACTGATTCTGAACTATTTCAGGAACAGCGATTGGTTAGAATTAACTCAATGCGTTTGTGTCAATTCTGTATCAGACCAATTCCTATGGACTCTCTCCACCATCTATTACCGAGATCCTGACATATCGTTCCACTTCAGAGAATAACACAGTTCTGTTGGGAAAAGCCTCTATTGAACTGGAGACATGTGTCAATGTGAGGTTGTCAATAGGGTCCAAAGCCCTTGAAGAATTTAGAGGCAACGTTCAAATCTCTCCTGAGCGTTCTCTGTTCTGAGGAGGACAGATCTCGAGACTCTCATCATCACTAACATTCCTCTGTCCTGGGACAATTCTCATCAATCTCCTCTGCTGCCTTTCAAAGGCCCTTCCTGTAGCCTACTCCCTAAAGGATAAAGGGATTAATAGAAAGGACAGGAAGGACATTCCTCTTCTCAGACCATGTTTGTGATGCCTGCTGTAGTGGAAGGACAAAGAGCAAAGTCACGGACACATCATCACTCGAATGACCAATGGGGGATGTCCATCATTGCTCTAAGTGGAAGAGGCCAATGTAGAAATGTTGGCCAACTTTGATGTGTCACAGAGTTTTCACAGCAGAATAAACAGCGCAGATGTGTTCAAGTAAAGTCATTGGGGATGTACATGGTTCACAAGGATGAATCACAGGAATATATTTATACACAGCTCCCAAATGCGGGTGGATGGTATGAATATATCAGAAACCTGCACATCCCTGAAGGAAGAGACAAGACCAGAGTGGGGAGCCTCAGTGCTGCCTTGATGTGGTAACTGGGCACCATCGTTTGAGTCTTTGTGTTGGTGTTTACACAACTACCTGGTGGCTCCGCCCAATGTCCAGACCTCCCCCACTGACTGGAGTTACTTGTTTCACTGCAGTCACCAGCCCAGAGTGACCAACATCGCCGTAGCAACTGATAAAATATACTGAGGTGCAAAGTGGAAGAGAGATGAGAGAGAAAGTGCTGGAAGCCTTTAAGCACCTCGAGAGGTGAATGGTCAATGAAAATATTTTCCCTCAGAAAGGTGTCCAGTCGAAATGAGGAAAATATTTTTCGCTGAAGTTCAGCAGCAGCTCCAGACGGAGAATGGGAATAATTGACTGGGAATTCTATTGGCCATTTGCTGAATGACAGTTACCTCTTGTGGTTACCACAGATGTTGACAGTGCTGTGCGCTGGCCTCTGGAAATCCCATAGACGGTGACGGTGTACTTGGTGCTAGGCCTCAGGCCTGTGATGAGGTAGGAGCGGCGATGGGCCATCACCGTCACATTCTGCACACTCCGGGACCCCACGATTCTGTACTCGATGAGGAAGGAACCAAAGACCAAATCTGTCGTCCAGGAGACCCGCACAGAGTGAGCCGTCACCGTGGAAACGGAAAGAGGTCTCAGTTTAACGGGTTTGACCACGGACTTATCTGTCAGGGCTGGACACAGTGAGGGAGAGAACAAAATGTCAAATCACGAGCATGGGGTCACACTAGAACTCAGGTCAACAACATCAGAAAAACGCCAGAAGCAAACCATTCAGCCAAAATGGATCACTTCAATTAGAATCGATTCTGTGTGACTCCCTGCCTAGTCTGGAAGTGATTCCCTGATATTCAAATCCATCTCTTTCTCTGCAACACTCTTAGCTGAACAGAAGCTTACAAATTATTTCCTTACAGTCACAGCGTTCCAACAGATTGTACGATCAGCAAAGTTTGTTTAGAAATCTTTTACTCGATATAACTATAGCACATACAGCAATTCCCCTCTTCATGTTTTGAGGTTTCACATTAGCTCCTTCCACCCAACATGGACTGGGTGATGGTGTTTTTGCAGTTGTACGGTCAAAATGGGAAAGAAAAATTTTGGAAACTAAATCAGAAGTTTGTGGAAAAACTGAGTTAATATTTCAGATCAACTGATCCTTCGTCTGAACCGGGTTTGTCTTGCGATTCCTGATTTTATTTCTGATTTCCAGCATCAGCACTTCTTTGGTTTTTTTTTTGTTTAAAGATGTGGTTTGGATTTGACCCCGACTCTGCTGCCACCTCACATTGTCCGGACTGTAAAGTGACAAGCCTCCACTGTTTCAGCCGACAAACCCAAAATCCTGAGGTTCACAGTCTGGTTACTGTGTGTTTACTGTGGCTCCGAGAATGAGGCATTTGACAGCAACAGCGAGTCTGCATTTATGTGGCACCTGCAACCTCAGGACATCACCTGGGACTCCCAGGGAATATTTTGATGGAGTATCCGCAGTATTGACCAGGTTGCAAGGGGATATTTGCCAGGACTCAAGGAAATCTGGAACGTTTAACCAGACATTGGGAATATTGATCAGCGTCCTCGGCAAACACACAAATGCACATGTTGACACACACACACACACACACACACACACACACACACACACACACACACACACACACACACACACACACACACACACACACACACACACACACACACACACACACACACACACCTGCTCCAACTGGTGGAGCTCTCTCCTGATGAGTTATTGGAAGCAGACCCTGAGTGACAGTGTGGGATGGGCAGATGGAACATTTGTTGCGTAGCTGGTTTTGCCAGCTGACATATTGCTGTGCGTCCCAGAACAATACAATAGTGCTGAACAGAAAGAAAGAGCCATTCGTCCCACCAAGTGCACGCAGACCGTTTGAAGAGGAAGCCCACTCTCTTTTGTGTTTCCCTCCCCCAGTTCCCACACCCTCTGCTCCCTCGCTGTGAAGAGCCCCTCCAGAAACCCAGATTGCTGTGGAGTGAACAAACGATGAAGTTTGCCCTAACATTGACTCAATTATTTCTTTTTATAATTCCTGTAACTAAAATGGTACCAAATTGTGGCGACTTATACACATCTTACTCTATAGGCACCTGACAATAAATTGCTATGCTATTCTATTCTAAATGCTGGTCGCTATCCAGCAATGCCCACATCCTGTGAAACAATAAACGGTGCCTCCTTAGCTACAGCCCAGGCCCACCAATGTTGGGTTTGAACATTTCGAGTCACCAGTGGCATTTTTGTCAACTGTCTGACATTCCTCGGTCCTTGCAGTTTCCACACTGTCAGGTAACAGAGATCACCAAGTTCTCAATATAAGGGGCTTAATGTACACACGGACAGATCAACAGCACCACTCCAATATTCCAACGGATCAAATTCAGATCTACACGGAGGAGGAACAGCATTCCCAGCTGATTCTCCATCGGCTGAGCCAAACAGCTGGGAAAAGTGTTGAGAATTTAATGCCGTTGCAATATTCCCAGAGATGCTTCCTGTTCAGGCACCCACACACTCCACATTCTAATAGCTGCAGACGCAACAAAGGAAAATGATGGGAAATCCACCATTTTGCTTTGTTTGAGGGGAAGGAAGAGCTTGCAGTGAAACACTGGGACATTGCAGCTATTGCAGGTTCCAGAACATTCACTGAATAACCCCCCAGCTCCCCACACATTGGCCAACCCGAATTATTCCAGGAGGATCGGGGCCTCCCTCGAGGTAGATTGTTGGCCAAGTGTATTCCTGAGAATGAGAGAGTAGATTCACAGGGATTACTTTACCCAATGAATACAGACAAAAGCACAAAGACAAAGGCACCCAAAGGTTTCTGAGCAGGGACTATGCTTGCCAGTAAACCCCTCATGTCTCACGAAGGTTTAAGGAGCATTGGTGCGAGTGAGGACAAATATTTCCTCCGTTCCAAATTCTGTTTTTCTGTTGTAGCTGGACCACGTTCCATGAGAAACATAGGTCAAGATTTTCAGGATTGGTAAAGCATAACCAACAGCAGCTCAATGACATGACACCCCCTTCCTGCAAAGGGTCTACAAAAGGTTTTAAAAGGAAAACAAACAATTTGCTTCCTGCAACAAATACCTGTGGTGGTCACTACGCTGGTCAGTGGCTTTGTGTGCTGGCCCTTAGCGACCCCATAGAGACGGACAGTGTAGACGGTGGTAGGCCTGAGGCCTTTGATGGAGGTGGATCTTTGGTCCCCGGTCATGGTCAGGTTGTACACTCCCCGGGGCTCCGAGGTGCTGTACTCTATCAGAAAGGAATCGAAGCCCTCGCTTGCTGTCCAGGAGAGTTTGAAGGACTGAGCCGTGATGTGAGAGACAGAAAGGTCGCCAAGTTTACTTGGCTTCACAGCGTCTTTAGCTGCGGTGGCTAGGAAAGGGAGAAAAAAACACCAGTAGGTGACTGCAGGAAAAGGTTGGGCTTATACATGTTAGATCCTTGTGAGAGTGACATACATGAACCAATCCTGGAATTTATAAATTCAATCGGTTAGTTCAGCTCATGCGATATATTGCCACAGTAACCAGTAACTGAGGGAGGCAGAGGGAGGTAATTGAGGGGATCAGAGGGAGTGGGTTGAGGAGGACAGAGGGAGGAAGTTGAGGGGGACCAGAGGGAAGGAATTGAGGGAGATGATGGGGACAGAGGGAGGGAGTTGAGGAGGACTGAGGGAGGCAAAGGGAAGGAGTTGAGTGGGATAAAGGGAAGGAATTGAGGGAGGTCAGATGGAGGGAATTGAGGGGAGTCAAAGTGAGTGTGTTGAGGGAAAAGAGGGAGGGAGTTGAGGGGATGTTTTGGAGGGAGCATGGCATGACTAGTTCATTGAAGGTAAGCTCACGGTGTGAAACGTTCTGCTGTCCTGCTAGACTCCGTGAGACTTGCTGCAGGTTAATCCATGGTGTCACTGGAGAACTTCCATTGGTGGAAAATCTTTACGGGAAATGCCCCCATTTCTGCACAGTCCATGCTGGGTCGTTCAGAGCAAAACTGTTGGCTGGTTATTTATTTCTGTTCATTGGTTATTAAATTCTGGGAATGAGAAATGGATTGGCAATTAACCAATCAGGCTAACGAGGGACGAGTTTGCTTTCTGATTGGCTGCAGGAAGAGACAGGTCAGGCGGCCAATGGCAGGACAGTTCTAAGCTGGAAAGGCCCCAGAGATGGTGACTGTCCCAGGAAGCATCTGGGAACTGAGAGCCTGGACAAAGAGCTGGAATTCCCAGCTGTGGCTCCCTCTGGAATCAGACTGAAGAGGTTAAGGAGGTCAGCGCTTCCACACCAGAGACTCAGGAAGAGTGTGAAGGCCGAAGGATGTATTGCTGTACTGAGGGAGTGCCTCAGTGCCAGATGGACTGTCTCCCACTTGGGACATTATGTTGGGGCCTTTCACCTGCTTGCTCAGGATCTACGAGATGGGGTGGTGAGGGATTTGGAAACGATGAGGAGGATGTCAAATTGAGGTGTTGCTGGGCTGGGAGCCGCTCGATGATTGCTGTGAGGACAGACGCTCAGGCACACTCACGTCGACATTGGGAAGATGGAAGGTTAATGAGGTGGTTGGTGACCAGTATAGATTTTGCACTTTTTGTCTCAGCTGCAGAATAAAGTGACAGTTAAAGTGCAACGTGAATCCATATTCCACGAGGTGACGAAACGCCATTCTGAAATGGTGGTTGTTGTCATGGCAACACCATGAGGCTGTGGAAGGAAATGTGGCCTCTACCACTTGATGTATGACAAAAACATTTCTCTGTAAAAACACAGTTATACTGTTTCAGCGGAAATACCTGTGGTCTTGGCGGAGGTGGTCAGCGGTCTGCTGCGTTGGTCACCAGACAGCCCGTAGACACGGAGCTTGTAGGTGGTGCTAGGCCTCAGGCCTGTGATGACAGCAGATCTACGGTCACCGGTTACCGGGAGCTCACTTACATCTTCCGAGCCCTCAGGGCCGTACTCGATGAGGAAGGAATCATAGGATCTCTCCGTTTCCCAGGAGAGTTTGAGGGAGTTGGCCGTGACCTTAGACACTGAGACCTTGCCCAGATCCACCACCGTGAGCGGCCTCTGACCCTCTTTATCTGTGGAGGCTGCAATTCAAAATGAAGACAATGATCATAGATCAGGCCCTGGTTCACAGCCCGAAGGGAATGATGGAGTGATTCTGGACAAGAAATGGTGGGAATGCCAATCCCTGTGAGAGGATGGTGAAAACAAAAAGGCACACTGGAAAGAGATACACCCTTATATAATGTCACGAGTTAAACACTGGTGTAAGGTTTACATCTGCTAGCTATCACCCTGGGGGGTTATCTGTATAAAATTAGCTTTGCTAAAGATCACAGTTTGTTGAGTGTGAGTGGAGATCACATTCAGCAGTCCCTGTGTCCCTGTAATGGGTTTAAACAATCATCACAATCAAAATGAACCAGGTACAAAACTTTGGGTTCAATGAACCGCTGAGTGTGGATGGTGTGGAGAGAGACAGAGTGAGAAAGAGAGAGAGCTTCAAACTATTTTGAAACAAGGTCAAATGGTAGTCACCGCTGTTAGCAAATCAAGTCACATATCTCCAGCCTCTGTCTCATCATATCAGTGAGACTGTCTTGAAATCAAAGTGATTATTGTTTTATTGAAAGCATTACCCCAGCACAGTTTCCAAGCAGCACTCCCACATTTGGATTTACATTGGGGTCCCTGATTATTAACTAATTGACCAGAGAAAAGGAAGTTCCAGGAACTCATCTCGCAGCTTCAGGCCAGTTCATTTTCTTTCTAAACTGCTTCTAATTTACAGATTAGCGGAAGGTTAGAGAAACATTTGTAAGAGCAGTGCACGGTGGCTCAGTGGTTAGCACAGCCGCCTCACAGTGCTAGGAACCTGGGTTTGATTCCCACCTCGGGCAACTGTCTGTGTGGACTTTGCACATTCTCCCCGTGTCTGCGTGGGTTTCCTCCCACAATCCAAAAAATATGTGGCCATGCTAAATTGCCCATAGTGTTAGGTGCATTACTCAGGAGTAAATGTAGGGTAGGGGAATGGGTCTGGGTGGGTTACTCTTCTGAGGGTCAACGTGGACTTGTTGGGCCAAAGGGCCTGTTTCCATACTGTAGGGAATCTAATCTAATCAAAATCAAAACAGTGAACCTGACTAAGATTGTGTTTCAGCTCACTAACTCGTGACCCGTTCATTAGGCTGAGGAGTGGCAGGAGAAGCTTGTTTCGGCAATAACTGCACTTTGGTTTCAGCAAACTTTCCATCTGTATTAACCATCATTTCACTGAAGCCAAGGGATTTGTTGTGTTTTGTTTCAATTTGTACAAGGTCAGCAGCAGGATTGGCTCTGGCGGAATTTATTGTCCCAATCTCGTTGCAGCAGAGAAGGTAATGGGGAGCCACCACCTTGCTGTGGGTCTGGAGTCACGTGGATCGGGTACAGTTCCCTCCCTAAAGGCAAAAACCAGATGGGTTTTTTCCAACAATCGATGGTTGTTTCCTGGCCATTGTCGCTGAGATTAAGCATTAATTCCAGATCTGCTTATTTTGTTCGATTTGAATTTAAACTCCCTCAGCAGCCAAGGTGGGATTCGAACTGATGCTTTCATCAAGTGCAACACTGATCCTGTTCCACCAGCTCACCATCGCCTCAAGTGAGCCTGAGAAACCCTGCTTCCTAGTTGAGTATTTGTATCGGTTAGTACTGCCCACCATTAAATATATATTTGCCTTGAAGACAATGAGGTCATTAGCTCTTAGGCTGTTGGAATTGGACAGGAGGACGATATTTATCTTTTCAACAGTATGAATATTTTTGTTTTGTCCCTACATTGGAATGTGCTTAGGAAATGAACAACATGAAACAAAAACAGCTCGCGATTTCTACAATTTCAAATCTGCTTTTCAAAGACAGAGGGACTGGAGTGACAGTTGCTCAGGGTTAACTCTGGTTTCTCTCTCTCTCTGTGCACAGAATGTTCAACTTCTCCAGCGATTTCTGTTTGTGTGGGGGACTGAGGTTTAAATACTGCCTTCATCAGGCAGGGTATTGAGTATAAGGATTGACAAGTCATGTTAAAAGACATGACATTGGTCTGGCTACATTTAGAATACTGTGCACAGTTCTGGTCGCCACATTACCAAAAGACGCTTTGGAGAGGGTGCAGAGAAGGTTTATGAGGATGTTGCCTGGTATGGAAGGTGCTAGCTATGAAGAGAGGTTGAGTAGGTTCGGATTGTTTTCATTAGAAAAAAGATTGAGGTCTACAAACTCATGAAGGGTATAGTCAGGGTGGATAGAGATAAGCTTTTTCCCAGGGTGAGGGATTCAATATTGAGAGCTCACGCATTCAAGGTGAGAGGTGAAAGGTTTAAGGGGGATACATGCGGAAAGCACTTCACACAGAGGATGGTAGGAGCCTGGAACGCGTTGCCAGCAGAGGTAGTAGAGATAGGCATGGTAGATTCATTTAAGATGCATCTAGACAGATGCATGAGTAGGTGGGGAGCAGAGGCATACAGATGCTTAGGAATTGGGCGACAGGTTTAGACGTGGATTTGGATCAGCACAGGCTTGGAGGGCCAAAGGGGCCATTCCTGAACTGTAAATTTCCTTTGTTCTTTGTACTGCTGGAGAGCAAACCCCTGGGCAGTAACAAGCAAGGAGGCATTAAACCAAGGGTTGTGTTGTTCAATGTTAGCAGGGAATGAAAAAGGTCTGTGTACACATATTACCCTCACCACTGAGGAGATGTCTTTTCCAATTGTCTAAAGGAGATGAGGCACCATGGGCTTGTCAGTCAATGGCGTGTGAGGGCCCCTGGTAGGGTTAGGTGTGAATTCTGACAATCAGAATTGGCAATTGCTATTCTCGAAAGGTACCCAATCTGTGCTAGAGAGAGAGAGCGAGAGAAAGGGAGGGAGAGGGAGAGGTACCTGTGGTGGTCACGGCAGCAGTCAACGGTTTGCTATGTTTGCCATTGAAGACCCCGTAGAGATAGATGGTGTATCTGGTAGTAGGCTTGAGGCCTACGATGAGGTAGGATCTTTGCCCGCTGGTGCCTGTGATGTTTTGGGTCTCCTCAGAGCCCTGTACTCTGTACTGGATTAAAAAGGAGTCAAAGTGGGCCCTGTTCACCGTCCAGGAGATTTGGAGGGAGTTAGCCGTGATATCAGAGGTGGACACGCTGCCCAGCTGAGCTGGTGTTGTAGTATCTCTCTCTGCAGAAGCTAAAGGAGACAAAGGGGATAAAAATAAAACCAATCAAAAGTTACTGGTGCCCAATCACAACATACAGAGAGATAGGATTAAGGAGTTCGGAGAGAACAACAAAGAGTTTCTGATGAATGCTCAGTCTGAGCTGACGCTCCAAATTGGCTGCAACTTGATTGAGGAACCTTGCACCTCCAGAGTGACTGGCAGCTGTCAATATCAGTCTCGTAGAGATATATCCTCATGTGGTACCCAGTGCCACACACACACATACACACACAGACACACACACAGACACACACACAGACACACACACATGCAGACACACACTCACACAGACACAAGCACAGTTGAAAGGGACACCCAATGGGAGTTATTTTCACCTCCTGGTGAGGAATCTGACTCAATGGCTGCTTGCTCAATGGGGTCAGGGGTGACGAGCAAAACTGGAACACAAAACTTGTATATCCAAAGCCCATTTTGCAATCTCAGAATGTCCCAGAGTGCTTTGAATTGCTCATGATGGGCTTCTGAAGGATAGTCACTGTTGTATTGTTAGAAACATGGCTGCCAGTGTGTGTACAGCAAGTAACAGTGTAATGCCCAGCCTGTGGCTCACTTGTTGAATTTGGAATTAGTCGGCCATTAACAGCCATTCCTCCCACTCCCTCAGCCCAGGTTCTTCAATTGACCCTCTAACCGTCTCCATCCTCTCCCTCCTCCCACTCTCCTGCTTATCCTGCTCTCTTTGACTAAACCTATGACCCCCTGCCACACTGGGGTCCTGATTGGGTGGGGTTGGGTACAGTGTCCAATACTGACTGATGTCCTGCTCCTGTAAACCACCGTGGGTCACCTTGTTTATCAAAAACTGTTGTGTAAAGACACAGTGTTTCTGGGGCTGAGATTAACAAATGAATGATCGATTGGGACAGCACAGAGAGGGGCCATTCAGCCCATCAAATCAACATGGCACTTTTCTTAAGAGGGCAATCCAGTTAGCTGCACTTCTTGCAGCCTCTCCCCCCTTACCCTTACAACTATTTTCCTCCAAATATTTATTCAGTTGCCTTTTGACAGCTTCATGCATCCCTGGCCCTATCAAAGGGTCAATAGGCTATGGTAATGTTGCCCGTTTATATATGTACAGTATATAATTATTCTAATTCACAGCTTTTGCCTCACCATCTGCCATCGTGCATGTGCAGGACCACCTTCGTGGCTGTAAAATCAGAAGAAAGAGGTAAGTTTGTTCACATTGAAAGGGATACACCTGTGTAAGGTACCTGAGGTAGTCACAGTAGTGGTTAAGGGCTCTGTCCTTATGCCATCAGAAATCCCGTAGAGATAGATGGTGTATCTGGTAGTAGGCTTGAGGCCTACCATGAGGTAGGATCTTTGCCCGCCGGTGACTGTGATGTTTTGGGTCTCCTCAGAGCCCTGGACTCTGTACTGGATTAAAAAGGAGTCAAAGTGGGCTCTGTCCACCGTCCAGGAGAGTCGGAGGGAGTTAGCCGTGATATCAGAGGTGGACACGCTGCCCAGTTTTACAGTCTCTTTATCTTTGGAAGCTAAAATAGAGAGGAGAAAAAAATGGAAGAAATTGAACAGGAAGAGGAATGACCGGAAACAACAGGTGGCATATCTTTCTGAGCAGATGTGATCCTGAATTTCATGTTGCCCGTTGCTGGGAGGATCAATGTCTTTAGCTCTCTAGCCACTCAGACTGGTGCTTCCTCAAGCCGATAACAGAGGAGTCAATCTCTTGGGGAAACTGAAAACTAAGGTCAGAATCACTATTGGCAACTGGCAGTATCAAGCACATACAGCGATGTTACTCTCCCCCTCAACTCTGCAGGTCGCCTCACTCCCCCTTCCTCCCTCACTTTCCCAATCTCTCTCGCTCTCTCTCAATGAACAGCGAGACATTTCAGTTTAATCTGCCCATCCCCATCAGGTCTATCAGATGCACTGAGCTGGGCTCATGGCCATTCAGGTCACAGAGCCAGGAGACCGAGTCTGGACCAATACGGCGTCATTGGAAAGGTTGCCCCAAATACTTGGCTTTTCACCATTGTCAGGGAAACTCCAACCCATGGGAATTCCCTAAAACTTACCCTGATGCTGCATTAATCCATGAAAGACACACCCTGGCCTATTTCATAAATATACCTATATCTACAGAGACAATTAACTGATTTCAGAACGTACAAAGCTTATCATGTCTTTTTGAATTAGATTTCGGAACAGTTGGAGGGTGAGATTGTGCCACTGGGACATAAAGGGAAATCTGTACCTTTTGTGGTAATAACTCTGCTCAGTGGCTTTGTGCGTTTTCCATTAGAGACCCCGTAGACATAGAGGGTGTACTTGGTGCTAGGCCTCAGGCCTGTGATAGTTGCCGAGCGGTTGCCGCCGGTGACCGTGAAGTTCTGCACAGCCCCGGAGCCATGCACTTTGTACCGTATCAGAAAGGCATCGAATCCCTTCTCTGCAGTCCAGGAGAATGCAGTGGAGTCGGCCGTGACATTAGAAACCGACAGGGCGCCCAGTTCAATCTCCTTTTGCGGTTTGGGCTTGGCCTTCTCAGGAGAAGCTAGAAAGCAGAAAGAGACGGGACATTTTCACCAGAGGAAAGGATACTAAGGAGATGTTCGACCAACTAATTTGGACAATGAAGCCTCTGGGGTTTAGATCCAACTAAGGCAGGGGATGCAATAGGTGTGACACAAATCCCTTCCCAAGCGAATCCCACAATCCACAACTTGGCTGTCAAAATGTGAGACTGTAATGGAACTTGGTTGTGCTGATTCGAGCCTAAATCATAAAACATGGGGCAATATCCAGGCTCAGAATGTAGTCTGGTATTCCCTTAGAAATCCTCGAGATGGACACATGCAGTTCTTCCACATGATACTTCGGAGGTGTCCTCCAAAACTGCATCTTTAACATAAAAGCAATAAACTCCGCGATCACTCACAATACTTCTATCCCCTTGCCCCATATACCACCACCCTCCATCATAGCAATGTGTAGATTCTACATCGCCCTCAGACAGATAGACAGACAGACAGGCGGCTGGGGACAGTATCAATGCTGACAGGGAAACACACACGCACACATATACAGCAGCTACACAGCACAGTGCAGAGTGAGATCCACAGGCACCGACTCAGCCCCTGG
Source organism: Chiloscyllium plagiosum (assembly GCF_004010195.1). Classification (NCBI taxonomy): domain Eukaryota; kingdom Metazoa; phylum Chordata; class Chondrichthyes; order Orectolobiformes; family Hemiscylliidae; genus Chiloscyllium; species Chiloscyllium plagiosum. The sequence goes on along the minus strand of NC_057746.1, from coordinate 30,144,061 downwards.
TTACACTCAGAGACAATCACCAACTTTGTCATATCAAAGATCATTTGGGATCTTAGTGGGCGAGAGCAGGCAATGCCTCATTGAGCCAGGCAGCTGTACACATGGAAGGTCAAGGATAGACAACTCAACGTTTAATTCAGGCAAGGAACAAAGAAACTTCGGGGCAGTTTGCGGTAACAGTTCTTGCCACACAAACACAGCCGACACAGAGAAGACCCCCACCCTGCCGGAGAAAGAAGGTCCATGCAGTTAGATTGTATTCCCAGCACCAGCGCCAACTACCACAACTCCCCTTCTCCCCCACCCCCAGGCCAGGTCCTCTCCCAGACGCTGTGAGAGTAGGTCTGGCATCTGTGCAGTCAGCCAACATCTCGGTCTCAGCTTCAAGAGCCCCTTAGAGGCCGGTTCGAGGCCGGAGAGAGAGAGAGAGAGACCGTGGGACAAAAGGCATGCGCTGAAAGACGAAACATGGAGCTCTGCAGTGAAAACAATAGGGAGAAGAAACATATTGTGGGTGTGATTCATGGACAGGAGCACACGGCTATCTCAGGCAAAGCAATTGGTGAACGGAAAGCCATTTTCAATGCCAAACCACTCTGGGCAGAAAGACAGTAAAAACAAACAAGAGAGGGAGACAGGACAAGTGAAGATAAATCACCTGTTGACACAGGAACTAAAGAGTGAGGCAAACACTACCTTTGGTGGTTAATGGAAGGAGCAGTGGCTTTTTGTACTGGCCCCCGGAGACACGGTACAGGGAGAAGAGGTACTTAGTGGCAGGACTGAGGCCTGTGATTTTGAAAGAGCGGCGGTCACCAGTAAGTGTGACGTTCTGTACAGCTGCAGAAGACCGCACTCTGTACTGGAGGATATAAAAATCAGTGCCTCTCTGAGGTGGCCAGAACAGCTGGACAGAATCCGAGGTGATGTTCAAGAACGACAAGCGACCCGGTTTCATCTTGTCACTTGGCTTCCCCCCAGAGGCTGAAAATCAGGGGAAAAACAAAAAAAAATGTTTCTCTTCAAAAACAGCGCAACAATGTTCAAATGCGATCTGATTCACACGAGATCCCCTCCCCCCCACCGCAACTCGCCGAACTGAAAGTGACAATTCCTGGCACAGACTGGTTCACACCAAGTGACCATGCTGGAGCCGACAGAGCCCAGAAGCTTCTCCCTCTCTCAGGGCAGAGCTTGAGCAATGAAAGGTGGATCCATCTGACATTAAACTGCAGCATCGACAGACCCATGTGCTGTCAAATCTCACTGTTGCTCAAAGGGAGATGAATTCTGAGTGCGCGTTGTACAGATTGCTCCTGGATTTCTGTGCTTCAGTGAAGATTGAGGGTTGAATGTATTTGGAAGGGTGGATGGGGAGAATGTGTTTCCTCTACTGGGGGTGGATGGGGTTTGGGGGAGGCTCAATTTAAAACATTGTTTCCCAATCTCAAAATTAGGGCAAGGTTTCGAGTGAGGGGGTGATATCAGAAAGCAGTTCTCTCCCAGCAGAAATCTCTCAACTCTGGGTATCAATGGAAATTGTTGACAGACTTGAAGAGTTCTTTCTGAGGGGTAATCGAGGTTCAGTAATACACCATCAAGCCAACGGGTTTCTCTGGAGGGTCACCCAAGTCCACCCAGGCCCCACATAAATGCTACGTTGGTTTGGAATGCCTTTCTGCTAGTTCTCCATTCCTGTGGGCACCCATTGGTTTTTGAGTCTGTATTGAGCAAGACTACAGGAGCAGTGGAAATCCAGAAACTGTACAGCAGGTAGTTATGCAGTGAACATTTCTAACTGCTTATTACAGCCACATGGATTTCTCTCACACTGAGAATAGAGTCAACCATCACCTGAGACCGAGCCACGTGGAGATAATACAACATGCAGGACTGAGCAAAAACTTGGTCAAAATGACAGGTAATAAGGAGAGATGGATCGAGGTGGTGAAATTGAAGGAGGGAAGTCCCGAGTATAGGAAATAGGCAGATGAAGACACACCCTCCAGTCGGTGGATTGGGAGATGATTAAAATCAGGAATATGCTGGAGACCAGAATTAAAGGATTGCAGAGGTCTGGGGGTCGGTGGGGGGTGTGGGGGGGGGGGGTGGGGTGTGGAGTTTGGAGGGTAGACAGACCATGGAGTGATTTGAAAAGAAAGATTACACGATTGAGTTGAGTACATCAGCTAACGTTGCATCAGAGGACTGTTGGAGGTAATGATTACAGTTATGAGGGAGGTGTTTGGTTTCCAATGTAACTTGAATAAAAAACACTTTAACTAAACTCAAGTCTTCAGTCTCCAGACAGAAAACAAAACACTTTTCTTTAGTATCTTACACAAAGAAGAGGTAATACCTTTGGTGGTTATGAGGGTGTTGAGTGGCTTGCTGCGGACACCAGCAGAGATCCCATAGACATAGACTGTGTACATGGTGTTAGGCCTCAGGCCTGTGATGACAGACAATCGATGGTCACCAGTTACTGTCACGTTGTGCACATCCTCAGAACCTCGCACTCCGTACTGTATGAGAAAAGAATCAAAATCTTTCTCCGCTCCCCAGGACAGCTGGAAAGAGTCCACTGTGACGTTAGAGACTGAAAGATTCTCCAGCTTATTCACTTTACTTGGCTTTACTTTGTCTTTATCTGTGGAAGCTAAAAAGGGAATATAGACATGAACTTTCACATTTGATGAAATCCCATTCAGCGACTGAGGCAATCTATTGTAGGTTCACAACCTGACAATACAGGGCATGAAGAGATGGAGGAATCTGAAAACAACAAATTTCAAAAGCCTTTCTTAATTTGAACAAAACTCTGGTGGAACTGCTGACGGAATGTTTCCACTTGAGAGGCAAAGG
>NC_057746.1:30121351-30140696 GCF_004010195.1 Chiloscyllium plagiosum | reverse complement strand
TCATGATAAAAGGGGGTAATACCTTTGGTGGTTATGAGTGTGTTGAGTGGCTTGCTGCGTACACCAGCAGAGATCCTGTTGAGTGGCTTGCTGCGTACACCAGCAGAGATCCCATAGACATAGACTGTGTACACGGTGCTAGGCCTCAGGCCTGTGATGACAGACAATCGACGGTCACCAGTTACCGTCACGTTGTGCACATCCTCAGAACCTCGCACTCCGTACTGTATGTGAAAAGAATTAAATTCTTTCTCCGCTCCCCAGGACAGCTGGAAAGAGTCCGCTGTGACGTTAGAGACGGAAAGATTCTCCAGCTTATTCACTTTACTTGGCTTTACTTTGTCTTTATCTGTGGAAGCTAAAAAGGGAAAATAGACATGAACTTTCACATTTGATGAAATCCCATTCAGCGACTGTGACAATCTATTGTAGGTTCACAACCTGACAATACAGGGCATGAAGAGATGGAGGAATCTGAAAACAACAATGATTCAAATTTCAAAGGACTTTTCTTAATTTGAACAAAACTCTGGTGGAAGAGCTGCTGGAATGTTTCCACTGGAGAGGCAAAGGGAAACCAGAGGATATGAATGCAAGAGAGTCACCATGAATCTCCGGAAGGGAATTCAGGAGAAGTACCTTTATCCAGGCAGGGGCGAGATTGTGGGACTTGATTCCCAGGGAGAGACTGAACAATGTAGCATTTAACAGGCTAATATCACTTGGCCCTTCAGATAAATCAACACTTCAGGATTCACAGCTCCTTAGAAGGAACGTGGTAAATGAATAAGCAATCTATGTAAGTTTGAAATGTACAGTTAGCTGTGTGTCAGATATTCAGTTGAGTTCCCAGGTTTCAGCTCATTAGTTTGATGTTTGCATTCCTGAAATATGTGATTCATGCAAAAGTTACAAAATTCGAACAGATTACAAAAGATTTCATTTTCTTAGAATCAACAAACAATATATTCCATCTAATTAGGTGATGAAAGTAGAGGTCAATATCTTAAGAATAATCCTCTGGAAATATACACTTATTTGTAACCAATTAAATTGTGAGCAAATTTAAGCTTTGGACTGAGCACAATATGCCACATTATAGGGAAAATGTCCACATTTGAAGGATGTAACTGTATGTTCAAAAAAGGAACAAAACAAATGAGAAAACAACAAATCGGTTTGCACAACAACATCACGATGGAAAATCTGGAATCGATTATTAAGGAGGTTGTCGTAAGGAACTTTGAAAATCTCAATACAATCAGGCTGAGTCAACATGGTTTTGTGAAATGGGTATCAAGTTTGACTAATTTATTAGAGTTTTTTGGGGAGGTGACAAACGATGTAGATAAAGGGGAGTCTGTCGATGTAGATTAGATTTTAGATCGGGCATAAGCCCTTCTTCAGGATTCCTGAAGAAGGGCTTATGCCCGAAACGTCGATTCTCCTGTCCCCTGGATGCTGCCTGACCTGCTGCGCATAGATAGAGGTTGGGTTAGCAAACAGGAGACAGTGCTGAGGCTTCGAATATCTACATTGTTTGTTAATAACTTGAATGAAGCGAACATAGGTATGGGTAGTGATGTTGACTAGTGTTGGCAAAGCGATAAAGAAAAGCTCTGCTGATAAATGAATAATATCCAGGTGATATTTCATATTTGATATCCAGATGAATAATTGTTTCTATTTGTGGAGAACAGGAAAATGAGAGGATATCAAAGCAAGATATTAACTATTAATCCAAGTGGGAATTCACAAGAAATTTCTTTATCCAAAAGTGGGGGGAATGAGGCATCTCAGCTCAATATCTCAATCAGGCCTTCCTGAGGACATAGTTCATGTCGTCTCCATAGTTTCTGAAATGGAAAGGCAAATTGATTTGTTTTGTAAAAAGGCAATGTCATGATAAAAGCAGGTAATACCTTTGGTGGTTATGAGGGTGTTGAGTGGCTTGCTGCGTACACCAGCAAAGATCCCATAAACATAGACTGTGTACACGGTGCTAGGCTTCAGGCCTGTGATGACAGACAATTGACGGTCACCAGCTACCGTCACGTTGTGCACATCCTCAGTATCTCGCACTCCGTACTGTATGTGAAAAGAATCAAAATCTTTCTCTACTCCCCAGGACAGCTGGAAAGAGTCCGCTGTGATGTTAGAGACTGAAAGATTCTCCAACTTATTCGCTTTACTTGGCTTTACTTTGTCTTTATCTGTGGAAGCTAAAAAGGGAAAGTATTCTTGAACTTTCACATTTGATGAAATCCTATTCAACAACTGAGGGAATGTACTGTGAGTTCACAACCTGACGATACAGGGCATGAAGCGATGGAGGAATCTGAAAACAACAATGATTCAAATTTCAAAAGCCTTTCTTAATTTGAACAAAACTCTGGTGGAAGAGCTGACGGAATGTTTCCAGTTGAGAGGCAAAGGGAAACCAGAGGATATGAATATGGGAGTCACCATGAATCCAGAAGGGAATTCAGGATAAACTCCTTTATCCAGGGAGGAGCAAGACTGTGGGACTTGCTCCCCAGGGAGTGACTGAACAATGTTGGATTCAACAGGCTCCTATTACATAGTCCTTCAGATAAATCAACACTTCAGGATTCACAGCTCCATAGAAACGAAAGTGGTAAATGAATTAGCAATCTATGAAACTGTTGAATTGTACAGTTAGCTGTGTGTCAGACACTCAGTTGCGTTCCTGGGTTTCAGCACGTTAGTTTGCTGATTGCTTTCCTGAAATACGTAATTCATGCAAGAGTTCCACAATTAGAATAGATTACATTTGATTACAGTTTCTTAGAATCAACAAACAATATATTCCATCTAATTAGGTGCTCCATGAATACAGTAGAGTTTAATATCTTAAGGATAATGCCCTGGAAATGTACACTTACTTGTGACATATAAAATTGTGAGAAAGTTGAAACTTTGGACTGAGCACAATATGCCACCTTATAGGGAAGATATCCATATTTGAAGGATGTAAATGTATATTCAAGAAAGGAACAAAACAAATGAGAAAACAAAAGATGAGTTTGCATAATATCCGTCACGATGGAAAATCTGGAATCGATTATTATGGAGGTTGTCGTAAGGAACTCAGAAAATCTCAATACAATCAGGCTGAGTCAACATGATTTTGTGAAATGGATATCAAGTTTGACTAATTTATTTGAGCTCTTTGGGGAGGTGACAAATAATGTAGATAAAGGGGAGTCTGTCGATGTAGATTAGATTTTCGATTGCCAGAAGGTTTTCAATAAAATTTCATTTCAAAAGTTGCTGCATGAAATAAGAGCTCATGGTGTCCAGGTTACTAGGTTGACATAGATAGAGGTTGGGTTAGCAAACAGGAGACAGTGCTGAAGCTTTGAATATCTACATTGTTTGTTAATAACTTGAATAAAGGGACAGAATGTATGGTTAGTGATGTTGACCAGAGTTGGCAAAGAGATAAAGAAAAGCTCTGCTGATAGAGTCACCAGATGAATAATTGTTTCTATTTGTGAAGAACAGGAAAATGAGAGGCTACCAATGTGAGATATTAACTATTAATCCAATCGGGAATTTACAAGAAATTTCTTTATCCAAAGGTGGAGAGAATGAGGCATCTCAGCTCATTATTGACCTCAAGCCTCCCTGAGGACATAGTTCATGTCATCTCCATAGTTCCTGAAATGGAAAGGCAAGCTTTGTAAAAAGGCAAGGTCATGATAAAAGGGGGTAATACCTTTGGTGGTTATGAGGGTGTTGAGTGGCTTGCTGCGTACACCAGCAGAGATCCCATAGACATAGACTGTATACGCAGTGCTCGGCCTCAGGCCTGTGATGACAGACAATCGACGGCCACCAGTTACTGTCACATTGTGCACATCCTCAGAACCTCTTACTCTGTACTGTATGAGAAAAGATTCAAAATCTTTCTCTGCTCCCCATGACAGTTGGAAGGAGTTCACTGTGATGTTGGAGACTGAAAGATTCTCCAGCTTATTCACTTTACTTGGCTTTACTTTGTCTTTATCTGTGGAAGCTAAAAAGGGAAAATAGATTTGAACTTTCACATTTGATGAATTCCTATTCAATGATTGAGGCAATCTATTGTAGGTTCACAACCTGACAATACAGGGCATGAAGAGATGGAGGAATCTGAAAACAAGAATGATTCAAATTTCAAAAGACTTTTCTTAATTTGAACAAAACTCTGGTGGAAGAGCTGATGGACTGTTTCCACTTGAGAGGGGAAGGGAAACCAGAGGATATGAATACAAGAGAGTCACCATGAATCCAGAAGGGAATTCAGGAGAAAAACCTTTATCCGGGCAGGGGCGAGATTGTGGGACTTGATTCCCGGGGAGTGTTGAACAATGTAGGATTTAACAGGCTAATATCACTTGGTCCTTCAAATAAATCAACATTTCAGTATTCACAGCTCCATAGAAACAAAAGTGGTAAATGAATTAGCAATCTATGAAACTGTACAGTTAGCTGTGTGCCAGACACTCAGTTGAGTTCCCGGGTTTCAGCTCGATGTTTGATGTTTGCTTTCCTGAAATACATGATTCATGCAAATGTTCCATAATATAAACAGATTACATAAGATTACATTTTCTTAGAATCAACAAACAATATATTCCATCTAATTAGGTGATGAAAGTAGAGGTCAATATCTTAAGAATAATCCTCTGGAAATATACACTTATTTGTAACCGATTAAATTGTGAGCAAATTTAAGCTTTGGACTGAGCATAATATGCCACATTATAGAGAAGATTTCCACATTTGTAGGATGTAACTGTATATTCAAAAAAGGAGCAAAACAAATGAGAAAACAAAAGATCAATTTGCTCGACATCAGTCACGATGGAAAATCTGGAATCGATTATTAAGGAGGTTGTCGTAAGGAACTTTGAAAATCTCAATACAATCAGGCTGAGTCAACATGATTTTGTGAAATGGCTATCAAGTTTGACTCATTTATTTGAGCTCTTTGGGGAGATGACAAACGATGTAGATAAAAGGGAATCTGTCGATGTAGATTAGATTTTAGATTGCCAGAAGGTTTTCAATAAAATTTCACTTCAAAAGTTGCTGCATGAAGTAAGTGCTCATGGTGTCCAGGTTACTAGATTGACATAGATAGAGGTTGGGTTAGCTAACAGGAGACAGTGTTGATGCCCACTGAAGATGTTACCTTGTAGGGGGACAAAACGTCTGGAAATGAACCTTCCAGTTCAGTAAGCAAACCTACACCCGGAAAATATCCACACTTAAAGGATGTAACTGTATATTCAAAAAAGGAACAAAATTATTGAGCAAAACAGCAGATCAGTTTGCACAACATTCGTCATAGTGGAAAATCTGGAATCGATTATTAAAAAGTTTGTAGAAAGGACCTTTGAAAATCTCAATACAATCCGGCTGAGTCAACATAGTTTTGTGAAATGGATATCAAGTTTGACTCATTTATTAGAGCTCTTTGGGGAAGTGGCAAACAATGTAGATAAAGGGGAGTCTGTCGATGTAGATTAGATTTTCGATTGCCAGAAGGTTTTCAATAAACTTTCACTTCAAAAGTTGCTGCATGAAATAAGAGCTCATGGCATCCAGGTTACTAAATTGACATAGATAGAGATTGGGTTAGCGAACAGGAAACAGTGCTGAGGCTTCGAATATCTACATTGTTTATTAATGAAGGGACAGAATGTATGGTTAGTGATGTTGACCAGTGTTGGTAAAGAGATAAAGCAAAGCTCTGCTGGGCGGACTCACCAGATGAACACTTGTTTCTATTTGTGAAGAAGAGGAAAATGAGACGCTACCAATTGTGAATTCATGAGACATTTCTTTATCCAAGAAGTGGGGAGAATGAGGCATCTCAGCTCAATATTGACATCAGGCCTTCTTGAGGACATAGTTCATGTCAGCACTGTTTCCTGTTAGCTAACTCAACTTCTATCTATGTCAATTTCATAGTTTCTGAAATTGAAAAGCAAATTGTTTTGTAAAAAGGAAGTAATACCTTTGGTGGTTATAAGGGTTTTGACTGGTTTGCTGTGTACACCACCAGAGATCCCATAAACATAGACTGTGTACATGGTGCTAGGCCTCAGGCCTGTGATGACAGACAATCGACGGTCACCAGTTACCGTCACACTGTGCAAATCCTTAGAATCATGCACTCTGTACTGTACGAGAAAAGAATCAAAACCTTTCTCTGCTCCCCAGGACAGCTGGAAGGAATCCGCTTTTATGTTAGTGACTGAAAGATTCTTCAGTTTATTCACTTTACTTGGCTTTACTTTGTCTTTATCTGTGGAAGCTGAAAAGATATGAACAGGTAATGACATGTGAGGCAATGACAAAATTCCAATCACTTTTCGCTGGATACATCATGGGATTTGGATCATAACCTGACATGTTAGTCAGGGACAAAGGGATAGAAGGATCTGAAAACAAAGATTATTCAATCAAAGAAGGTTTCTCTTAATTTGGACAAAACCATGCTGAAAGGGTTAAAAAAGGAATAAGGCTATTTTTTTGTAGTGAAGAGGAAAATCTGCGAATATCAATGCAAAATATTAACTATAACTCCAGTTGGGAAGTCAGTAAAAAATTATTTATCTAGAGAGTGGTAAAAATGTGAAGGTTACTACCACGAGGAGTGGGTGAGAGGAATATGATAAAATCATTTCAGAAGAACTGGATAAAAATCAAGGGAGAAAGAGATGGATGATTCTGTTGATAAGATCTGTTGAAGGAAGATATCCATTAAGAGCATAATCTGCTGAAATTGTTGGGCCGAATGGCCTGTTTCTGTGCGATAAATATTATGCAATTCTCCATAAATGCAGCCATCCCAGAGTTCAATGAGACGTCTCAGCGTGATGTCTACCTCCGGCTTCCCTAAGGACACCGGCTACATTATTTTCATAGTAACCAGCAATGTCTGAAATGGAAAGGCAAATTATTTTGTTTCTTTCAAAAAGGCAAGGTCATGATAAAAGGGGGCAATACCTTTGGTGGTTATGAGGGTTTTAAGAGGCTTGCTGTGTACACCAGCAGAGATCCCGTAGACATAGACTGTGTATATGGTGCTAGGTCTCAGGCCTGGGATGACAGACAATCGATGGTCACCAGATACCGTCACATTGTGCACATTCTCAGAGCCACGCACTCTGTACTGTATGAGAAAAGAATCAAAGCCTTTCTCCGCTCTCCAGGACAGCTGGAAAGAGTCCACTTTTACGTTAGTGACTGAAAGATTCTCCAGCTTATTCACTTTACTCGGCTTTACTTTGTCTTTATCTGTGGAAGCTGAAGAGGGAATAGATATTAACAGGTAGTGACAGCTGTGAGGCATTGACAAAATACCCAATCACCTTTTGTTGAATACATCAAAGGTTTGGGATCATAACCTGACATAGTAGTGAGGGACAAAGAGATGAAGGGATCTAAATGCAGGGATTATTCAATCATAAAAGATTTCTCTTAATTTAAACAGAACTCTGCTGAAAGGGTCAAAAGAGGAATAATGCTTCCTTTTGTAGGTAAGAGGAATATCTGAGATTATCAATACAAAATATTAGCTATAATTCCTGTAGGGAATTCGGGAGAAAACTCTTGATCTGGAGAGTGGTAAAAATGTGGAGGTTACTACCGCAGCAAGTGGGTGAGAGGAATATGGTCAAAACGGTTCAGAAGAACTGGATAAACTCAAGGGAAAAAGAGTTGGAAGGTTCTGTTGATAAAATCTGTTGAAGGAAGATATCCATTAAGAGCATAAACTGCTGAAACCATTGAGCCAAATGGCTTGTTTCTGTGCTGCAAATATTACGTAATTCTCTATAAAGATGGCCATTCCTGCTCAGGCCACGTTGTTTCCATAGTAACCAGCAGTATCTGAAATGGAAAGGCAAATTATTTTGTTTCGTTTAAAAAGGCAAAGTCATCATAAAAGGGGGTAATACCTTTGGTGGTTAAAAGGGTGTTGAGAGGCTTGCTGCGTACACCAGCAGAGATCCCATAGACATAGACTGTGTACACGGTACTAGGCCTCAGGCCTGTGATGACAAACAATCCACGGTCACCAGTTACTGTCACATTGTGCACATCCTCAGAGCCTCTTATTCTGTACTGTATGAGAAAAGAATCAAAATCTTTCTCCGGTCCCCAGGACAGCTGGAAGGAATCCGCTGTGATGTTAGAGACTGAAAGATTCTCCAGCTTATTCACTTTACTTGGCTTTACTTTGTCTTTATCTGTGGAAGCTGAAGAGGGAAAATAGATGTGAACCTTTACCAGGTAAAAGTTGAGGAACAAATGATGAGAAACATTCGATGAAATCCTATTTATTTATCAAGAGTAATATCATTGGATCAGAACCTTATGAGATAGATGTTGATGTAGAGATGGAGGGATTGAAATGCAATGATTATTCACATCTTAAAATGCTTTGAATAATTTGAACAACAAAGTCAGAGTCATTACAGAGTCAATAAACAGAGACCAGCAGAATGACTGTGTTTCCTTTTGTAGACAACACTGAAACCAGGAACCACCAAAATAAACTCCTTACTAGTTAATCTAATAGAGAGAATTCAGGAGAAACCTTTTTCCCCAGGAGCGTTGAACTGTGGAATGCACTGCCACAGGAGTGTGGAAAAGTGTTGAAAGCTTTTTTCTAGATTAGATTACTTACAGTGTGGAAACAGGCCCTTCGGCCCAACATGTCCACACCGACCCTCCGAAGAGCAACCCACCCAGACCCATTCCCCTTCATCTAACACTATGGGCAATTTAGCATGGCCAATTCATCTAACCTGCACATTTTTTTTGGACTGTGGGAGGAAACCAGAGCACCCGGTGGAAACACACGCAGACACAGGGAGAATGTGCAAACTCCACACAGACATTTGCCTGAAGCGGGAATTGAACCCGGGTCACTGGCGCTGGGAGGCAGCAGTACTAACCACTGTGCCACCCTGCCACCCATCTACTGAACTGTTCAACTCACAGTTCTTCAAGAAAAGCAGCACTGCCACAATCACAGTTACCGTAGCTCTTAAAATTGTAACTGAACGCATAAGACCTTTAAATTTTGTCAAAGAGGTATCAACATTCAGCTGAGTTCACTGCGTCTGAGGCCTGCTGATTATTTTCTTGAAATATCTGATTCATGCAGATGAACAATTAGACTGTACATTAATCTATGTTCTTAAAAATGACCACCAAATTAGATCATCAGTAGACTACCAGTAAAACCGAAGGGCAAATTGGCATAGATGCAAAATTATTTATATTAGATAAGATTTTGAATGGGTTCAGTAGTTTAAAGAAAGAAGTGAGACATTCACAACTAGGAACCAATGACACGAATATCTGAATCAGGAATTCAGGAGAAGAATCTTTTGTAGAAGGTGGTTAAAATGTGGAAATACTAACACAGACAGTGGACGAGGGGTATAACAGAGATACATTTAAGAAGAGACTGGAAACATGGGGAGAAAGGAATAGAAGTTTACATCTACAGGGTAAGATGAAGCAGAATTGGTGGACCTTCATATGGAGTATAAGCCCCTGGAACTGTTGGGCAGAATGGCCTGTTGCTGTGCTGTAACCATTGTGTCATTCTCTATAAATGCAGCCATTTGTCTGCTCAGGGACCTCAGATTTCAAAGAGGCTCAATGTCTACCTCAGACTGAGGACACGGGCTAGTTGTCTCCATGGTAACCAGCAGTGACTCTGAAACAGAAAGGCAAATTTTTGTAAAAAGGTCATGATAAAAGGAGTAATACCTTTGGTAGTTATGAGGGTGTTGAGTGGCTTGCTGCGTACACCAGCAGAGATCCCATAGACATACACTGTGTACACGGTGCTAGGCCTCAGGCCTGTGATGACAAACAATCGACGGCCACCAGTTACTGTCACGTTGTGTACATCCTCAGAACCTCGCACACCGTACTGTATGAGAAAAGAATCAAAATCTTTCTCCGCTCCCCAGGACAGCTGGAAAGAGTCCGCTGTGACGTTAGAGATTGAAAGATTCTCCAGCTTATTCACTTTACTCGGCTTTACTTTGTCTTTATCTGTGGAAGCTGAAAAATTAAAACTGACGTGAACTTTGGTAATAACTACTGAAAGGCTTTGGATGAAATCTCATACAATGATCAGAACATTGTACTATTGCATTGGTTCCAGAACGTGACATGAGAGCAGGACATAGGGGGAGTTGTATCGAGGATCACTCAATTTATATGGGGCAGAGAGGAAGAAAGTTAATCTTATGAGGAAAGGTTGGACAAACTGGACGTGGATCATTTATAGTTTAGAAATACGAGAAGTGAGGTAATTGAATCATATGGGAACTTGACCCAGGGTGTTTCCCCTTGTGGGAGAGACTATCACTAGGGGACTCAATTTAAAGATATAGGGTTTCCTAAGACTGAGATGAAGAAAATTCTTTGCTTCAGAAAGTTGAGAGGATTTGGAACACTCTTTCCCAGAGAGTGGTGGAAGCAGAAATATTGATTTTTTTTTGGCAAGAGATAGTTAGATTCTTAACCAATGAGACATTCAATGATTATTGAGGTTAGGAAGGGATGTGGATTTGAGAGTTCTTTCAGATCTCTCATGCTTTTATGGATAAATCAAACAGGTTGAAAGGGATAAATAGCCTGCCCCTGCTTCTAGTTCACCTGCGTATAAAATTAAAATTTTAACTGAGTTCAGTTGGTAGATTTAGGGAAGATGGTTTCATTGTGAACTGGTAAATACTGGGGTCTGCCAGGAAACTTATTTTTAAAAATCCAAAGGAACTTGGGAGAAATTGATTTTGCCAGAGTGTGGAGAGAATGCCAAGATCAGCACCATGGAGAGAGCTGGCTGAGGGGAATACCAGATCTATTTTTAAAAAGCTGTTTAAACACAAGTGAAAAAGAAATAAAAGGGAATGTTTACAGGCTGAGATGAAGTACAAAGAGAGAGTACATATGAAGCATAAATCCCTGAACCACTTGGGCCGAATGGCCTGTATCTGTGTTGTGAATATTACATAATTCTCTATAAATGCAGCCATTGGTACTCAGGAGTCCCAGAATTCAGTAAGATGTCTCAACTTGATGTCTGCCCCAGGCCTACCTAAGGACACAGGCTACATAATCTCCATAGGAACCAGCAGTGTCTGTGAAATGGAAAATGGAAAGATAAATTATCTTGTTTCATTTAAAAAAAGAAATCATGATAAATGGGGTTAATACCTTTGGTGGTTATGAGGGTGTTGAGAGGCTTGCTGCGTACACCAGCAGAGATCCCATAGACATAGACTGTGTACACGGTGCTAGGCCTCAGGCCTGTGATGACAGACAATCGACGGTCACCAGTTACCGTCACGTTGTGCACATCCTCAGAACCTCGCACTCCGTACTGTATGAGAAAAGAATTAAAATCTTTCTCCGCTCTCCAGGACAGCCGGAATGAGTCTGCTGTGACGTTAGAGACGGAAAGATTCTCCAGCTTATTCACTTTACTTGGCTTTACTTTGTCTTTATCTGTGGAAGCTAAAAAGGGAAAATAGACATGAACTTTCACATTTGATGAAATCCCATTCAGCGACTGAGGCAATCTATTGTAGGTTCACAACCTGACAATAGAGGCCATGAAGAGATGGAAGGATCTGAAAAGAAGAATGATTCAAATTTCAAAAGACTTTTCTTAATTTGAACAAAACTCTGGTGGAAGAGCTGCTGGAATGTTTCCACTGGAGAGGCAAAGGGAAACCAGAGGATATGAATACAAAAGAGTCACCATGGATCTAGAAGGGAATTCAGGAGAAACCTCTTTATCCAGGGAGAGGCAAGATTGTGGGACTTTCTCCCCAGGGAGTGACTGAACAATGTTGGATTCAACGGGTTCCTTTTGCATACAGTGTTATCTCTTTCCTCACTCTCCTTCCCCAAAGCCATGTTCTGAACACAGCGCACTCACTGTGGACATCAGGATTGTCCAATAGGATTTTAATAGTCACCAAGCCTGGGTCAACTGGGTCAATGTGTTTGTTAAAATCTGTACACAATATCAGGATAAACAGCGGTAAGTCTGACAACAATCTGAACTGGGATTGAGGGTCAGGGTTGATGGTCAGTAATGGTGCTCCACACTGGGATTGCACTCCCAGTGAAGGGGATCATTGGAATTACAGCCACATCAGGAAATCCCATCCGCCATAATGGCAAACCCCGCCCCAGGCCATCTCTCCCTCACTCCCACCCCTCCCAACTCTCTTCCCTTGCGACCTTTGTGCCTCTCAGCTGGTTTCCAAAACCTACCCCTCTGATCCTGCTCCCAACCACCGTTTTCCCCCTCCCTGGAATGCCCAACTGCTCCCTGTCTAAATACCTCAGATTCTTCCTGGGTTGGAGATCCATTGTTCACTCATGAATGGGACAACCTGCAGTTCCAGCCGTGCCCACTGTTGAGATCCTGGCGCTGCTGGGCACTGCTGGAGCTGCTGGCCAATCAGATCGGCAGTCAGCCCTCGGGGGTGGGATCTTCTCCCCACTCAGTGATGGTGGGGGTCCCACTCCCTGTGTCTATGTCTATGGCTGTCCACAATGTGTTTAAACTCCATCCATCGGGACCTGATCTTTCCCACAGTAGAGCAGGGCCTCAATGATGGCTCAGTAATGCTCCCTGCTGACCCTGGACAATCCGATCTCGAACCAGGAACCACAATCAACTGCTGCAGGGTCTCGGTGTTCAACCAGGTGAAATCTCTCAACTGGTGAACAGCATCTATTCACCATGTTTCTCCAGTTCACGGCCTACACTCTGCGAGTGTGTGGACAGTAAAGAAATTCCCCTGGCCCCCTGAGCCCTGGCAATCCACAAAAAAGCTGCGGCCAGGTTTTGGAGTTTGATTTCTTAGTAACCAGATCGCTCCTGTTCATTAGAATGGTTCCATCCTTTTGGTGGGATTTGTAAGTCGTTGCAAGGTGAGATCCGCTGGAGATGAACAGGGATTTAAACCTTGAATAAGCTTCACGAGGCTCCTCACAGTTCAGGAGAATCCTTTCTACGGTAGTCCGGGATAGGTGATAAATCCTGGCCTTGCCAAAGCCACCCAAAGCATTTGGATAAAACATGATGGCAGAGATTGGCATAAAATCTTCAGGAAGATGTTCGATCGGAGGTGGCATCTCCCGAAGATTGGAGCAGTTTCCGAGGGCTCACTGTAATCTTTCTGCCTTGGGATTGGGAGATGGCCACATCGAAAGGAGGCAGGGTAGCGGATTCGGGAGAAACGTCCGTGCAGAGGCAGAGTGGTAAGGACACAGATATACAGCGGTGCAGGCAGGTATGTGCAGATACATAGACTGCAACGCTGGATAGACACAAGACAGACAGGCACAGAGGAGGGTGGAGTCAAAAGAGGTCACAGGGGCCTCTTGGAGATTATAAACGCCAGCACAGCACAGACCAGAGGGCCGAATGGCCAGATTTTGTACTGGAGGATTGTGTGTGAGACCCAGGAAGGGCCTGGTTTCCGTGTTAGTGATTGTGATGATGGAGAGGGGGAAGCGTGCAGTTCCTGTGGTCAGACCAAGGGCATTCCGTGCCGTACATGACCTTCTGTAGCCGGCACCAGGCTGAGTGGCTTTGTGGCTTGACCATGAGAGAGGCCGTGGCCCTGGACGCTGTACTAGGTGGCTGGCCTCAGGCCCCTGATGGTAGTGGCTCACAGGTTCCCGGCCACCGTGAGTTTCCTTCAGGTCCTGAACTCCATACTGCACCAGGAAGGAGTCAAAGAGCACCTTGGCAGCCCCAGCAGACTGACCGAGTGCACTGTGATGTTAAAGGTGGAGAGGTTCTCCAGGCGGCTTGGCTTCATTTCAACTGAACCTGTCAAAGCTGGGAGGAGATCAGACATTGTGAGGATTTCTAACAGAGGTCTGGTCAGGCTGGGAATGTGGGAAACGTGGATTAGCGCAATCCAAGCAAGTCACCTCGTGAACCTCCGTCGAAAATGTGGAATATCATTAAGGCAGTCCCAGGAAAGATGCCAACGAACTGGTTTGTTGGATGAATAGTCCAAAGGTAAAAATCTCAGGGAGAAAGGTTTGACCACTAAACACGGAGGTGAGGGGAGTCATCTGTCACTCAGCAAGTGGTCAGCCTGTGGAGCTCTCCCTGCTGAGCGATGGGTGCTCAGACACTGAGACTACAGTGTCTGAGTGTCACAGTGTACTTCAGTAACACTGACAGAGGCCAGACTCACAGTGTCCCTCAGTAACACTGACACACCGCAGACACACAGTATCCCTCAGTAACACTGACACATCCCAGACACACAGTGTCCGTCAGTAACACTGACAGAGCCCAGACTCATAGTGTCCCTCAGTAACACTGACACACCACAGACTTATAGTGTCCCTCAGTAACACTGACGGAGCCCAGACTCACAGTGTCCCTCAGTAACACTGACAGAGCCCAGACACACAGTGTCTCTCAGTAACACTGACAAAGCCCAGACACACAGTATCCCTCAGTAACATTGACACACCCCAGACTCACAGAGTCCCTCAGTAACACTGACACACCCCAGACTCACAGTGTCCCTCAGTAACACTGATAGAGCCCAGACTCACAGTGTCCTTCAGTAACACGGACCGAGCCCAGACACACAGTCTCCTTCAGTATCACTGACAGAGCCCAGACACACAGTGTCCCTCAGTAACACTGACACACTCCAGACACACAGTGTCCCTCAGTAACACTGACAGAGCCCAGACTCACAGTGTCCCTCAGCAACACGGATAGAGCCCAGACACACAGTCTCCTTCAGTATCACTGACAGAGCCCAGACTCACAGTGTCCCTCAGTAACACTGACACACTCCAGACACACAGTGTCCCTCAGTAACACGGACAGAGCCCAGACTCACAGTGTCCCTCAGTAACACTGACACACCAGAGTCTCACAGTGTCCCTCAGTAACACTGAAACACCACAGACTCACAGTGTCCCTCAGGAACACTGACACACCACAGACTCACAGTGTCCCTCAGGAACACTGACACACCACAGACTCACAGTGTCCCTCAGTAACACTGACACACTGCAGATTCATAGTGTCCCTCAGTAACACTGACAGAGCCCAGACTCATAGTGTCCCTCAGTAACACTTACACACCCCAGACTCACAGTGTCCATCAGTAACACGGACAGAGCCCAGACTCACAGTGTCCCTCAGTAACACTGACACACCCCAGACTTACAGTGTCCTTCAGTAATACTGACACACCGCAGACTCATAGTGTCCCTCAGTAACACGGACAGAGCCCAGACTCACAGTGTCCCTCAGTAACACTGACACACCAGAGTCTCACAGTGTCCCTCAGTAACACTGACAGACCGCAGACTCACAGTGTCCCTCAGGAACACTGACACACCACAGACTCACAGTGTCCCTCAGGAACACTCACAGAGCCCAGACTCATAGTGTCCCTCAGTAACACGGACAGAGCCCAGACTCACAGTGTCCCTCAGGAACACTGACAGAGCCCAGACTCACAGTGCCCCTCAGGAACACTGACATACCCCAGACTCACAGTGCCCCTCAGGAACACTGACAGAGCCCAAACTCACAGTGTCTCTCAGTAACACTAACAGAAACACAGTGTTAGCCGTACAGAATCTGTCCTAGAAGCACATCACCCTCCACACTTGTAATTTGAATTGAAATCTGGAAAGGCCTAACGGATGAGGTGGAAATATCATGTGAATTTTCCAGACATATTCATGATACTCTGAGCCTGCAGACACTGTGCAATTTGTTTGTTATGGGAACAGTGGGATATTTGGAGCACATTTGCTGAATTGATCAATATTAGAAGTACCAACAGCTGCAGGTTACATTTCAGAAATTCCCAGCATGGTACAGAGCAGAAGAGGTTCAGTCTCTATCACAATGCCCTGTACTCAGAGACCACCAGGGAAACAGCTCCCTCTCCATTCACTAGATGGCAGTCTAACCCAACCAAGAAAACTCCTTCTCTCTCCTTAACCTGCCTTCATCTGTTCGCAATCACATTTGCTTCCTTGATTTTTCCCTTGCCCTGGAATTAGTTCATTAATTCCCTTCCTTCTTATTGTTTGAAAATCAGCTTTGAACTTGTATCGGGGTTTCTTGGCTTTGTGTCCAAGCTCATCTGCTGTTTGACCTTCTCTCTGTTTATTCGAGTCTTCACTTGTGTTTCCACTATTCAGACACAGGACTCGACAATGTGGTCATCCCAGAGTTTGCTTAAAGGTTCGTAATGTTTCAGAGGATCTACATTCTGTGGAATTTCCCCACACCTTTTTAAAAAAATCTCCTTTTCCCACTGCTCCTCTCCCATTGTCTCAAGTTCTTACAGTAGTAAAGAAAAAAGAAGAGGCCATTTATTCCATCAGCCCCACCTCTCCCAAACAGCAATCCAGTTCATCTCACTTAGAGTCATATAGCACAGAAATAGTAATTTTACAGTTAATCAAAAATGCTGAAAGTTTGATGAAAATGATGGAAAACGCTAGGGTTTCTCACAATGATCAGCAGCTGTGACAGTAATGGAATCAATGAGGATGAACGTGAGGCCAGTGATTTCTAGATCAAAGATGGAGGAAGGATGGCCAACTATCATTTTTTCCTGGGAATGAAGAATGGTTTGGAGTTCCTGAGATCAAGCAAGTTCTGCTCCATGAGTGCATGCAAAAGCTGTGGAAATGATTATGGATGATCAGTGAATGTGTGTTTACATTCATGTAAAACAAATCACACATGGAGACAAACATCCAGCTGTGGTCTCAGCTCAGAACAAATCCAGATGAATTCAAATTTCATGCGATGGTGGTGTAATGAGTGGGGGAGGGGGTGTGGGGTGCGTGAGGTACCTGACAGTCGGGTCAATGAGCCTGGCCGTGCACTTTGACCTGCCATGCAGTTTTCAGGGGCACAAGCATCACTGGCCCAAATAGCAGCACAGAGACGGTGTATGGCATAGGTCACAGGAAGACCAATCTGTTCTTCCCAGCCTTGAGTGATGAGGGCTCCATTTATTGAAAGCATTACCTCTGGTGGATACAAGGCCAGTCAGTGGTCTTGTGCGCTGGCCATGGGAAACCCCAAAGAGGAAGACTCTGTAGCTGGTGCTAGGCCTGAGGCCTGTGATCACAGTTCTCTGGCTGTCACCGGTTACCGTGCGTTTCCGTGCCACTTTAGAACCGGGCACCCTGTACTGTATCACAAAGGAATCAAAAGCACCATCTGCTGCCCAGGAAAGCTGGAAGGAGTCAGATGTGACATTAGAGACTGAAAGCTGCCCAACCTTTTTCAGTCTGGCTGCGTCCTTATCTGTGGGAGTCAACAAAGGTGAGAGAGGAGAAAAAGATGGGTTGTTACTGGTGCGGGATTGATTACTTCTCCTGGAGGGTAACAGCACTGATCAGGCACACTCTCTGACATGACAGTCTGGAGATCTCAGCGGCATTATGTTGAGGTATCTTTCACAATCGTTACTTCATCAAAGACATTTTCTTTCTGAGATCTCCCCCAGGACCTGACTGATGTTAGTGTGGTCCAATTTATTGTCCATTCCCAACAACGCCTTCCACGGTTGGAGCGTTTGAGGGTGTTAGACTGGTGTTCCTCGGAATTGATCTCATTGAGGAAGGGCCTGACAGGGTGGGCACTGAGAAGTGGGATCAAGAGGGTGAGACAGTTTCAGAATTAGGCAGTGGGGTGTTTTGATTCAGGCTGAATTGTAGCACGGAGAAAAGTCTTCCCTCGAAGGTCTGTGGGCACTTCATTGTTGACAGGAATCGGGAGACGTCGGAACACAGGGATTTGGGATAATCTGGGAATTCAGATGTAAAGATCATTAATGATCTTGTTGAATGGACAGGCAGGCTTGAAGGACTGAATGGCCTACTGTAGCTACTATGATCCTGCCTGACCAATTGGATTAGTGGAGTCAACTGGCTGGTGTTGGTTTGGAGTCACACGTAGGCCAGACCAGGTCAGCAAGCTGCAGGTTTACTTCCCCAGACAAATGATTTCTTAAAGTGACGGAGGTCCATGTTTGTTGGGCTGTGATGGTTCCACAAAGCAGCTGACCACCCCCTCAGCAAGGGGCAGCTAGGATAGGCATGGAGTCCGGCTTAGCGTGGGAATAAGGTAACAGCTCAGTGACTGTGATGAGATTTAAACTCAGGAATTCAGGGTCGCTGGTACGGGTGTGGCCAAGCATTCAGAAACGGGCTAACACTGGACAGAGTGGGCACACAGTCAGATGTTCTCAAGCCGTAATCTCTTGGCATCAGCACCTGCAAATCTCAAGGAGGACAAGGGAAAGATGACCGACAAATGAACCAAAAATTCACTGAAAAACTACTGGAAATGCTCCACACTAAATCAACTCAAAAATCGAAAGCCAAACTTGTTCTGTGAGCCATCTGTGTTCCAGGTGATCAGGTTTAAATCTGCCTCACACAGTTACAGCTAACATGGGGCCTACCTCAGGCTCCTCCAGCTCCCAAAGGCTCCCAAAGACTGTTCAAAAATCTAATCCTCAGATTCATCGGCAGCTGCAAGTGAAGGAAACATTTCACAAAGAGAGAAATGCAAGGCTGTGCCCTCAGCTCCATGACCCAGCAACCGCACCTGCAGGGGAAGGTGTTCAGGCCTGGGGTGAGGCTGGGTATGGGGGAGATTGGGCTTAGGTGAGGCTGGGCCTGGGGGAAAGTGTTCAGGCCTGGGGTGAGGCTGGGTATGGGGGAGATTGGGCTTAGGTGAGGCTGGGCCTGGGGGGAAGGTGTTCAGGCCTGAGGCGAGGCTGGGCCTGGGTGAGGCTGGGCCTGGAGGAAGGTTGCGCTTGGGGCAAGGTGTTCAGACCTGGGCAAGGCTGGTTCTGGGGTAAGATTGGGCCAGGGGAAAGGTGTTCAGGTCTGGGTGAGGCTAGGTGTGGGGGAGACTGGGCCTGGGGGAGGTTGGGCCCAGTGGGAAGGTTGGGCCTGGGGTATGTAGGGCCTGGGGAAAGATTTGGCCTAGTCGACCCTGGGCCTGAGCAGCTGCTCGCTTGATGCTGCAATGAGAACCCTCAGGCCTCCTTCAGACTAACCGCGGCCTCAACCCCTGCTCCCTCCAACAGCTGGATCCCTCCTCCTATGCCTCAGTTAGACTGCAACACTCAATCCTCACTCCATACTCACTCCCCCAATCATTCCCCCACTCTCCCACTCACTCCCCACTCACTCTCACTTACTCCCCATTCCTTCCCCTACTCACTCCCTCCCCCACTCC
>NC_057746.1:30113321-30121216 GCF_004010195.1 Chiloscyllium plagiosum | reverse complement strand
TTCCTCCCTCACTCCCTCCCCTGTTCACCCCCTCCCACATTCATGCCCCACTCGCTCTCCCGTATACCCCTTCCCCCACTCCCTCCCACTTCCACTGAAGATGGAGGTCAGAGGAAAGACAGACCCTTGCCCTCGGATCGATCATGCCATGCGAAAGGAGGAACATTATTCCCGGGAAGGTGGTAAATCCGATCCATCCTTCTGCTGTTAATAATGATCTCCTTCCTTTCTCCATGAATGAAGAAATGTCTGATTGGTGGCCAGGGTTTCCTTAGCTGTTGTCACTGAATACACGTTGTGGGGCTAAACTGATTAAGCCTGCACCGGGATAAACAGCAGGTTTCTCATTTCTCCCGAGCAGGCTGACAGAGGGGAATACTCACTCCTGGGACCTTCCCATTGGAAATGAGCCCCAGCAATTCCCAATCCTTCCCTCCTCTTCCCATCTCCTGTCGCTTCTACTGCTTTCCCTCCACAGGGAATACTGGGCAAGGCCGGCTGTAGCTCTCCATTGATGGGAGGAGGATGAGGTCGGAGGAAACAATCGGAGGACGGACTTGTGAGCCAAAAACACCAGCCTCTACAAGCTGGGCCGAATGGCCTGTGGGTGGTTCCCTTGGCTTTAGAGTCCCTCTCAGGGAATATGACCCTGAGGTGGGCAATTAAGTGCTGAGAGGTGGAGAAATATGTTCGCTCCGAGGGTTGGGAATCTTTGGAATACTCCGCCCCAGAGACCCGGCGAGAGTCAGTCGCTGAGGCTGTTTAAGACAGAGACAGAATGATTTTGGGACATACAGGAAATGGAAGGATTTGGTGCTGGGGTGAAGGTGTGGGCTGAGGCAAAAGGTCACCAGTCTGAGCGGCCCAGCAGGCTTGAGGGGGCAGAATGGCCTGATCTGGATGCTTCTGCATCATTCTATTCTGAAGGGATCCGCTCTGAATGAGTGAAGATCGCCCAGTGAATTGCAGGGACACAGCTGTGGTTTTGACTGAGCGAGACTGACTTGTTGAAAGAATGTATTCCGGTTGTTATTCTAACATTACCTGTGGTGGTGGCGACCACGCTCAGCGGAGCAGTGCGCTGATCAGCCGAGACCCCATAGAGATAGAGGGTGTATTTGGTGGTAGGCCTGAGGCCTGTGATGGTGGCCGATCGATGGTCACCACGAACCGTCAGGCTCTGGAGGACGTGGTCCTCTTCAGCTCTGTACTCAATGAAGAAAGAGTCGTATCGCCTCTCGGTCACCCAGGAGAGCTGGAGAGAGTCGGCCGTGATGTCCGATACTGAGAGGTCCCTCACTTCACCCCGCTGTGGCTGCACTTTCACTGCATGGGAGAAAGGAAGAGAGAGAAAAAAAAACGTGGATCAAATCCTCCTCAACTCCTTCAAACCCTGCAGCCTCTGGGATATCCTCATTTCTGGCCTCTGGAACTGTGGCATATCCCACCGGCGGCCCTGCACTCTGGAATGATCTAAAATTCCCTCCCGAAACCTTGTCATCTCGGAGCCACTGAGATCGGAGCTGTTCCGAGTGAGGGGTATATCGTCCGGTGGGTTATGCAGGAGGGTCTGACACGGAGGAGCTGGCCAGTTGGTCACCGTTTAGGAACAAGAGGACAATGAGGCACACCTCCTCAGGACCGTTTCACCACCCAATTGCTGTGGACCTTATGTTCACGCCTCAGCTTGGTGCTCTATCTTTAAGGAGCTGGGGTTTGGAGAGAGGGAAGGGGAGTCTCCCCAGACATGGCCCATTCTCCATTCTCCTGCTGTAACCTCACCAGGATAGGGCACATGTGTGAGGGAGCTCACTCAATGAGGCACCGTCACTCACTGAGGGATCACTCACTGGTGAATCACTCACTGAGGGATCACTCACTGAGGGACTGTCACTCACTGAGGGTCCATACTCACTGAGGGATCACTCACTGAGAGACCATACTCACTGAGGGAGTTAATTCACTGAGAGATCATTTACTGAGGGATCACTCACTGAGGGACCTCACTCACTGAGGGATCATTCAGTGAGGGACCGTCACTCACTGAGGATCACTCACTGATGGAGAGTCACTCACTGAGGGATCACGCTAAGGGATCACTCAATGAGAGACCTCACTCACTGAAGGATCATTTACTGAGGGATCACTCACTGAAGGGGATCACTCACTCAGAGACCTCACTCACTGAAGGATCATTTACTGATGTATCATTTACTGAGGGATCACTCACTGAGGGACCATCACTCACTGAGGGATCACTCACTGAGGGAGTGTCATTTACTGAGGGAGCATCACTCACTGAGGGAGCTCACTCACTGAGGAATCACTCACTGAGGGAGCTCACTCACTGAGGAATCACTCACTGAGGGAGCGTCACTCACTGAGGGATCACTCACTGAGGGAGCGTCACTCACTGGGCATCCTCTGTTACGACTGCACAGCCATTCTTTTGAAGACACGGTCATGGGTTCTCCCCACGGCCTACACCCTGGGCCCATCTTTATTTTACAACAATTGCTGAAACAGAAATCTGAGCCACTGTCATGTTATGACTGGTCGGATCTTGCTGTGCACCAAAAACTGACGATCCTTGGAAAAAGCACGTCATTGACTGCAAAGTGCTTCCAAGACATCCTGAGTTTGCAAACGGGTGCTATGTAAATGCAGGTCCTTCCTCCAATGAAGTCGAATGCCTGTCATAGGTGGGTGCACGAGTGGCCTGTCATGTCCGAACCCTATCCCCACCTCCCCCCCCCACCCCCCAACCCACGCCACGGAGAGTTGCCATGGTGACTGTCTCTGGCAGTAGGCCTCAGGCAGCAAGGGTCAGAGGTCGTGGGCAGAGGGAGGTGGGGATCTATCTGAACCCTGAGGTCTGCTCAGTTCAAGGATTCAAAACCCATTCCTGCTGTGGGAGGAGAGTCTGAAACAATTGCACATCGTGTTAGAGGCTGTACAACTGCCATACCTACTTCACTTCTGAGTGTCTTTATCAGCTGAGGCTGGAAGAATGAAACTAAATAACGATTAATTGGTTCATGACATCTCCTTGGTCTCGTGCTACTTTAATCGGTTGAACAACGTTATCATTAAAGTAATGGCACTGCCTTCAGAGCTAACTCACTCTGGGGTGCCATCTTGGATGGGCTGCAGGTTATGGTCAGTGAAATGTTCTCACTGCAGGCGGGAAGCGGGAGGCCCCTGGATCCTGGTCGATTCAATCATAACGGAGCTGGATCCTGTCTGTTCCCCTCGATTCCACATTCCTGTAACCCTGATGAAAATTCCGTTGTGAAATCTTCAGTGGGCCCCTTGCGCCGGGAAAACTTTGATTCCGGGAGAAAGTTCCAGAATCCAGTGAGCCTTTCCATGAGAAGGTGCTTCCTGAGCTCACCCTGAACAGCCGAGCTCTGGTTTAATAATTGTACCTTAATGCAGTGCCCTATCAGATCCTTACACCCCTCCATTCAATCATCCCTGAACCGGGGTACAGGGAACTCTGGGAGAAAACCTCACTGAAACAGTGAGGAAACATAAATTACCAGCAAGGATTGAACAGGCCAGGCGATAGGGAAGGCAAATAAATCCCCTGACATTTGGGAAGGGGATATCAGAGTGGCCATGGCCCAAGGGTTTCCACTTGTGTAGGGAGAGTGGAATTCAGTGACCATCTTCATAAGACGGTCAGTCAAGAATCCAATTGGGAACTCAGGAGAAACCTTTCCAATTAGATAGTGATTAGCCCTGCCAAAGGGAATGATGCTGGTGAATGGTTGAGGGCAAATACAGGATAGACGTAGATTTAGATGGATGCGGGGATTGGCTTAAATGAGGATCTTAGAGAGAAGACCCAGGAGGAGCACGTGGTCTGTTTCTGAGCGGTAAATTACCCATAATCCAACTGGGAGAACACATTGTGACAAGGTGTTGGGGGAGGTGGTGTCAGATCAATATCCGTCTGTTCTTGTGGGATTCCTTCTTGGAGAGACTCCGTAAAATATCCCCATTCATTAAAATGTAGAACGAAGGAACCATTCTCTCTCCACGATCTCATGTCAATGGAATTGGCTGGCATATTTTCTCTGAAAGGTCCAAATTAATTGACTGGTGAAGAGTTGAATATATGACATAGAGGTAAAGGTACCTGAGGTGGTCACAGTAGTGGTCAAAGGCTCTGTCCTTACTCCATCAGAAATCCCGTACAGATAGATGATGTATCTGGTAGTAGGCTTGAGGCCTACGATGAAGTGGGATCTTTGCCCACCGGTGACTGTGATGTTTTGGGTCTCCTCAGAGCGCTGGACTCTGTACTGGATTAAAAAGGAGTCAAAGTGGGCCCTGTCCACCGTCCAGGAGAGTCGGAGGGAGTTAGCCGTGATATCAGAGGTGGACACGCTGCCCAGTTTTACAGCCTCTGTGGGAGTTAAATGGGAAAAAAAGAGACAAACAATTACTGATGGGGAGATTTGTTAATATTCAAGATCGGGAGCTATTCAGGTTCCCCTCCAACTCATACACCACCCGGACTGGGAGCTATATCCTGTTCCTTCAATGTCCCTAGGTCAAAATCCTGGAGCAGCCTTCCTAATGGAACTGCGGGTGTCATGGCGGGGAAGGATGTTTCCTCTTGTTGGAGATTGCAGAGCAAGGGGTGTCACCATTTCTCAGAACAAGGAGTGCCCCAATTTAAAACAGAGTTGAGATTTTCTTTTCCTCTCTCCCAAGTGGGGTTGTAATCATTTGGCAGTCTCTTTCCCTTTGAGGCAGAGCGACAGAGATTCCCGTTAAACCAGGGGCTGAGAGGTTATAGTGGGAATGACCAGATTAGTCATGATCTTGTTAAATATGATCGAAGGGCTGAGTGGCCTGTGCCAGCTCCTGATTAGTCTAAATGCAGCAGGCTCCACCCCCCCAACTCCTCCCCTCACCCTAGGTGGACCATAGCAGGTTAAGATGGCAGCTCAGCACCACCTTCTCAAGGAGAGTTAGGGACGGTCAATAACAGCTAGCCCAGCCAGTGAAGCTAGCCCAGCCAGTGAGGATGCCACTGACCTGTGGTGGTTGTGGTGCTGCTGATTGGTTTAGTCCGCTGGCCAGATGAGATACCGTGGAGGGAAATGGAGTAGTTGGTGCCAGGCCTGAGGCCTGTGATGAGCGAGGAGCGAAGGTTGCCGGGCAGCTTCAGCTTGTGCACCTCCTTGGACCCAATGATGCGGTAGTGTACGAGGAAGGTGTCAAAGTCCCTGTCCGCAGTCCAGGCCAGGCGCAGGGAGCGCTCTGTGATGTCAGAGAAGGTGAGTCTTCCAAGCTTCCCCACTTTCACTGGTTCCATGAAATCTAACAGAAGGACCAACTGAGACTTAAAACATCTTCAGGAACAGAACAGTCGAGGGCTTAGCCAAGCTCTGGTGTGACCTCTGACCCTGTTCCCTGGCAACAGTATCACACATGTCCTACACTATTGGGGTTTCAGGGAGAGTCCAGTCCAGTTCAGATAGTTTTATGGGTGGACAGTGCTGGAGTAATGATCAATCCTCTCCTATCCCTTAGCAAGGCCCATTAAGTCCTCTCCTACCTCGAGACCAAACCGTGGCTAACTCAGTGATGTGCACAGCCTCCTTGTCCTTACCCTGTCTGAATGAAGATAGACACTTGTCCTACATTGAACAAGCGCCTGTCACCACCCAGGCCTACAGCTAAGGTTCTCCCCAACTCACTGCTCGTGCCTAAACTGACAGAGAGTCTCTTTTCTCCATCAGTGAGCTGGGGACTCACTGACTAGCCCTGGCCTCGTAAAGACAGGCTTAGAGCAGGGAAGGCTGAGGGGTGGGGAAGGAGGCCTGATTGAGGTGTGTAAGATTGAAGGGCATGATGGGGGGGATATGGAGGAGCTAACCCTCTGAGTCAAAGGGGCATCATTTTCAATTGAAAGGGGGAATTCGAGGCAAATGTTTTTTCACACCGAGGGCAGTGAGAATCTGGAATGCATTGCCTGGGAGGGGAGTGAGGTGGGAAACCTTTAAAACGTACTTGGGTGCGCACTTGAAACGTCAGAAAACTCAAGGCTGTTGGCCTAATGCAGGAAAGTGGGCCTGGTATAGGTTTAGTGTAGCACTGATGGCATAGACTCGATGGGCCAATGGATCTCTCCTGTACCGTATGGTCCAGTATTTCAATCAGGAGGCAACTGTCACTGTCATTTCTCAGATAATTGACCTTGTTAGATCACCATAGTTACAGAGACGATGAAGAAGGCTCAAGCACTAACACAAACTCCTTCCAGGTCGTAAACTATTCGTATCCCAACCCCCCCGCATGTTCAGACCTTACAGAATACCCTCCGTCCAGCTCGATCCTTCTACCCCACCGTCACCTTTAAGGAGTTTCTTAAGATCTGCTTCTCCATCGAGCTTTTGGTCACCTGACCGGATGGCTTTGGTTTACAAATTCTCTACGAAGCAGATTGTGCTGTTTTAAACATTAAAGTCACTATATAAAGGCAGGTTGCTTTTGTTGGAGATGTGACAGCCAATTAGAGGACAGCAAACAACGACAGATAATTGGTCAGTTCTGAAGTGAGAATGGCTGAGAGATCATATATTGGCTCGAACCCCCCCCCCCCCCAGGAGCACACTGAGAAATAATGGCCACAGGATCTTTCGCGTCACCGAAAGAGAACGCTTCAGACAGTTTGGCACTCCCTCAGTCCCGCCCTGCAGGCAATAATGAACACGATTATTGTGGTCAGGCCTCAGGCCTGGGACTCGAGTCAACAACGCTCACCCTCAGAGGTAAGAGGTGAGTACCCACGTACAGCTGGCAGAACTTTCTAGAAAGAAAGAAATGAGCTGTGGCATTTCCTGCATTCAGAATGTGGCGTGGGGGATATTTCACAACTGATATTTCACAGAGAGACAGGGAATGTCATTCAGCCAGTACCCACTCCGAAATCAACAATTTATGGGCTGATGTCATTTCTGTCTGTGGGATCTTGCCATGCACACACAGGTTGTCTCTATCCTACCTTACAACACAGTCTCATCGCTGTGAAGATACTTTACCACTTGTTCAGCATTTTGGGATATGATGAGATGGTGGAAGGGGGCTACAGGAATGTAAGTGGATGGTTGTTGTTGGAGGGGATGGAGAATGGTCAGGGGGAGAGAGCCAGCCTGCGGGGTGACTGAATGCTGCCGTGAAGGGGCACCGTGAGGCTGGGCGGGTTACCTGTGGTCACGTTCAGTGCAGTAGGCCCAGTCCGCTGCCCGTCTCGAACTCCGTACAATCTAATGGTGTAGTCTGTGCCAGGGAGCAGCCCCTTGAGGAGCACCGAGCGGAAACGCCCCTGCACTTTCCGTTCCTCCCAGCGCACAGAGCCTGTAGCCACTCTGTATTGGACGACAAAAGAGTCGAAGGCTCCTTCCGGAACCTTCCAAGACAGGCGGAAGGCTTGGGTCGTAACGTCCCTAACCGTCACGTTGCGAAAATGAGCAACCTGGTCTGAAGAGGCGACAAGAAAACAGACAATGGAAGGAATGTGAAAGGCTTTGATACTCCAAAAACATGAAATGATTGTATCTCTTTCAAAACAAAACTCTTGGAGCACTTTCCTCGATTTAACCCCTTTTTAAAGTTCCCCTGATTTAACCCCTTTCACATTGTCCCTGATTTGTACCGAAACACTTACCCTTTACTCTCTCCCCACCACGCTCTCTCCTTCCAGGGGTGCACCTTGGCCCTCCCTCACTCCCTCCCTCACTCCCTCCCCCACACCCTCACTCGGAACCACACCCAGACCCTCAACCCAACATTTACCCTTTCACTTAACACTATGGGCAATTTAGCAAGGCCAATTCACCTGCACATTTTTGGACTGTGGGAGGAAACCTGGGCAC
>NC_057746.1:30096044-30112600 GCF_004010195.1 Chiloscyllium plagiosum | reverse complement strand
CATGACCTCCCCTCCCACCCCCACCATATAATGTTGCTGCTGTTGGCCTTATGGTGGGTGGTCACCTGACATCACGGCACCCACCCCACCTCCGGCCCCACCAATTCCACAAACAGTATGCTCCACTGCACAATGTGATCGAGCAGGGCAAGGGGAATGATTTCCATGGGGCTTCCAACAGCAGCCCCCACCAACCACCCAGGGGTCAACTCAGGAAACCCCTCTTCACAGGAAGGGGAGTGACAATCTGGGATTGTTTCCTTCCTTTCCCCAGGCAGTTTCCATCAGGAAAGGCTGTAGGGGAAACCAGGCCAATGGAGTTGGTGACTGAACCAAGTGCTAGCATGGGTCTGATGGGGTGAATGGCTCCAACCTGCTCCTGTGCAGCAAGCGGGAAACAAAATGGCCGCCTGCGTGATTGTGCTCAGTTCCTGCAAAAAGAAAAACCGGCCACAGCCAGTACAGGAAACCTGGAAAGAAAGGGAGACAAGGGAGGTCAGAAGGGGGTCAATGTCATGGTCTAGCCATGGGGTAAGATGGCATCCCACCTTCGCTTCCTGTTTGGAGTGAATCTAGCCATCAGAGCCACATCAGTCGGTTACCTGTAATGGAAGCCGAGAGTTTGTCGTCAGGCGCAACGTGGTAAGAGTTCACGGCAGTGGTCAAATCCGGGAGGTCAAAAGGTCGAAGGTCACTGGGAGCCTGCGTTGGGGAAGAGCTCTGGGTAGTGAGGAGTGGGTCATTGGCGGCTGTGGGAGGGCTGTCTGAGGGACCGCTGGGAATGGCCGGGCCCTCCAGCTTTGTTTTCGAGGGAGTGGTCAGCTCTTCATCCTCCTCCTCCTCCTGCCCTGTTTCCTCCTCCTCCTCCTCCTCCTCCTGCTCCTCCTCCTCCTCCTCCTTACTGCCTGCCCCCTGAGTTTTGTCTCCACCTGGCCCAGAACCTGAGAGGTTACAGAATGAGAAAGGCTGGATCAATGTTCAGTCAGCATTCCCATGCGAAGTGACAGCGCTGAGTTCATGAGGCAGTGCCACTCCTCTTCAAAGGCAGGATTTTTGACTGAAATCAGACAGCGGCACGGTGTACAACGTCTGTTCCAATCCAGTTCCCCAGTGACAGGCGCGTGTGTGTGTGCGCGCCTGTGTGTGTGTGTGCCTGTGTGTGTGTGCGCGCGCCTGTGTGTGTGTGTGTGCCTCTGTGTGTGTGCCTGTGTGTGTGTGTGTGTGCCTGTGTGTGTGTGTGAGATAGTAATGTGCACCTCCACATCCTCCCTGCAGTAACTCTGTGCTGGTAAGAAGCGGATTGGTTCTGGGCTATTCTGTTATATACAACATTGGAGCTTTGGGAGTGATGCCTCAGTGTTGAGAGTACACAGTGTGTTCCCAAGGAGATAGTACCTTTATCTGTCTGTTCAGACCCGCAGAGGTGTTACAATGCAGAATGAGGCCATTCAGCCCATTGAATCTGCACAATGAGATTGTCATAGATCCGAACGCACCTTCTCTTCATCACCAACGTCGCCTACTGCCACCTCCACGGTCTCACCCATCCACCCACAACCCAGCTCAGCAGCTCCTGAAATGACCAGGCCTTTAGCCTTTCCTATTCCAATGCTCTCCAAGTTATGAGCACTCCCACCGCCACCCATTGTAAACTTCAGATCTCCTGCTCCTGTTTTAATTTGCAGCGGGTTTTGTTCCCCAGTCTCCTGTGCTCCCTGAGCTACACCTGGCGCCGGTCAATTCAGTGAAATGTTGTTATAAATGGCTCAGACCCCCTCACTCTTCCCAAAACTTCTAGCCTCACAGCTCTCTGAGACACCTGTGCTGCACCACCACCCCACCACCCCAATTTTAATCACTCCACTACGACTGGCTGTGCCTTCAGTTTGCAAAGCCCCAGGCTCTGGGATTTCCTCCTTACACCTCTCTGACCTTCCCCCTCACTTCTGCACCTTCAGTCCAGTCTCTATGATCAAGCTTTCGGTCACCAGTCTGAGATTTCCTTGTGGTGTCCATTGCACTGATTAACCTTTGACAATGTTCATTGCAGAATGCCTTTTCCCGGGTGAAATGTGCGATATAAATGTGTCATGAGGTGCCCTGTCTTCAAAAGGAAACATGAGGTACGAGGCCAGTTTACATTCCGATCCTGAACAACCGCCATTTGAAGTACCCTTGGGAAAAAAGAAGGTTCTAGTAAAGTTAACGACGATGTTCTCCATGTCAGAAAGTGGTGGGCCTTTACCTGAGAAAGAACAGAGAGGGACAAAGTTTGAAAGCGTGTACCTGCAGTTCCCGGAGTGTGAATGGTTTGGGAAGGATTAGCCTCAGAGGTACTGTGCTGAGAGACTTCATAGCGTTGTCCTGTTGAAAGGAAACAGGAGTGGGTGGAAAAAAAGTCAGTTTTTGCTTGGCAATAAAACTTATTTGTGTGTGTGTGAGTGAGATTACTGCCCAAGATCCCAACTCCACCTTCTAACAAACACATGATTATAATGTTATAAACTAGTGAGAAAGGTTTTTAAACCCCCTCCCACATGTCCAACTCTAATTCACCACTACTTCAGAATTCTCGTTACAACACAGAGAGGAAACAACGGGCTATTTCCATGCAAATGGGAAGAATCCCATTGAACAAGAAAGGCTTACTAAATTAGCCATTTGATCCCTTCATGAGCAACTCTGAATGATGCATCACAGAAGGAAGCTGTTGGTCCATTCGGAAGAGCTCTTTTAAAGAGCTATCAGATTCCACATTCATTCCCCAGAGCCCTACAATTCCTCCTTTTGGAAATCATCCAATTCCCCTTTGAAAGGTCAATTTGTTTCCAGGCAGTGCCCTCAAAATCACAGCAACTTTCTGCATCAGACAAAACTCTCCTCAATGTGAAACAAAGGGCATGATTCTCTGGTGGAGCTGATGCCGAGGGAGCTGGGGATATAGGGGCACAGATTGCTGGAATTCGGAATGGTAGCTGGGGAGAAAACCCCAATCGAGTCTGTCATCTCGCTGCTGGCCTTATATTAGTTAGTGAGGAGTAGGTGTGGCCTTCAGAGCAGACAAGTTTCAGGGGTAGTTTGAGAGCAGTGTTCAAAATCTTGAAGAGTCCAGAACGAGGTGATAAGGGAATCCTGTTCCTGTTGGCAGAAGGATCGCAAACCAGTCATCACTGATTGGAAAGAGGAGGAGGAGGAAATGTGGGGATCTAGACCGTGTTGTGTGAGAGGTTGCTACAAGCTGATTCAGTCAGAGGAGAATTGGAACCTGAAGAGAAAAGAATTGCAGGGCTCTGGGGAAAAGGCGGAGGGGGGAATGGGACAAAGTGCATTGTCTTGCAAGAAGCTAGTACCACAATGATGGACCAAATGGACCCTTTCTGTGCTGTAACCCTGTGCTGTGTTTTTCTGATTCTGCATTGAGCAAACATGTTGTGTGTTTGAGTTTGGTCATTGTTTTGACTCAGCAAGACTGAAACCGCGGTCAGGTTGTGTGTGAGACAGTGCCAGCAAGCTGCTGCAGGATTTTAAATACCTCCAAAAATCTCCGGCTTGTTTAGTTCAGGCGTCCTGGTGCTGGGAGGGCTCACGGTTCCATTGTGGGTTTGCTGGGGAATGGGAATGCGAATGGCTTCCCGGTCTCCGGGAGAGCCAGCAACTCCTCCCTTAGGCTTCTTTGGGGAAACTGCAGGGGAGCCAACCACATTGGATCCTCTGTGTCTCCCTGGTCCTCTCCCAGACCTGGAACTGACTCGGGGGATTCCCGTATTTGGGATATTGAGAAGCACCTTGGTAGAGCGCCTGACCTCTTTGGGAAAGGCCGGATAACGCCGAATGACGGACCACATCACTGGGCCGACATCAGCAGCAGAGAGTTCCCCAGCCATGATCGTCTTGGAGATGGTCCTCGAGATGTTCTGGACAAGCTGGTTCTCACTGGCAGCCTCTGTGGGTGATGAGTACCCTCTGGCCAGTTTGCCCTGGGTGCCACCTTCTGTTAAAACAGAGCTGAAGGTAAGTAGCTGTTTTGACAAGCAGCAGCAAATGACCCTGTTCCTCACTGAGTGTTCACAACCCCCCCTCGGAACTCCACTTTCCTACGGTAATCCCAGCAGCATCCTGCCCAGCCTCACTGAAACACTGCTCTCTCTCTCTCCCATTCCACACAATCCTCAATCCCACAGAGGGACAGAAACACCGGATCAAACACAGGAGGCTTCAGGTTGGGCAGAATTTAACCGATTAAAGCATGTCCAACTGATCTTCTTACACACTGATCTCTGTGACCTACTGATCTCTGTGACCCACTGATCTCTGTGACCCACTGATCTCTGTGACCCACCGATCACTGACCCACTGATCTCTGTGACCCACTGATCTCTGTAACCCACTGATCTCTGTCTCCCACTGATCTCTGTCTCCCACTGATCATTGTCTCCCACTGTGATCGGTGGGTCACAGTGATCGGTGGGTTACAGAGATCAATGGGTCACAGAGATCAGTGGGAGACAGTGATCAGTGTGAGACAGAGATCGGTGGGTCACAGAGATCGGTGGGTCACAGTGATTGGTGGGTCACAGAGATCGGTGGGAGACAGTGATCGGTGGGTCACAGTGATCGGTGGGTCACAGTGATCAGTGGGTCACAGTGATCGGTGGGTTACAGAGATCAATGGGTCACAGAGATCAGTGGGAGACAGTGATCAGTGGGAGACAGTGATCAGTGGGAGACAGAGATCGGTGGGTCACAGAGATCTCCCACTGATCTCTGTCTCCCACTGATCATTGTCTCCCACTGATCTCTGTCTCCCACTGATCTCTGTCTCCCACTGATCATTGTCTCCCACTGATCTCTGTGACCCACTGATCTCTGTGACCCACTGATCTCTGTCTCCCACTGATCTCTGTCTCCCACTGATCTCTGTGACCCACTGATCACTGTGACGCACTGATCACTGTGACCCACTGATCTCTGTGACCCACTGATCACTGTGACCCACCGATCTCTGTCTCCCACTGATCACTGTCTCCCACTGATCTCTGTGACCCACCGATCACTGTGACCCACCGATCTCTGTGACCCACCGATCTCTGTGACCCACCGATCTCTGTCTCCCACTGATCACTGTCTCCCACTGATCACTGTCTCCCACTGATCTCTGTGACCCACTGATCACTGTGACCCACTGATCTCTGTGACCCACCGATTTCTGTCTCCCACTGATCACTGTCTCCCACTGATCTCTGTGACCCATTGATCTCTGTAACCCACTGATCACTGTGACCCACTGATCACTGTGACCCACCGATCACTGTGGCCCACCGATCACTGTGACCCACCGATCACTGTCTCCCACTGATCACTGTGACCCACCGATCTCTGTGACCCACCGATCTCTGTGACCCACCGATCTCTGTCTCACACTGATCACTGTCTCCCACTGATCTCTGTGACCCACCGATCACTGTGACCCACCGATCACTGTGATCCACTGATCTCTGTGACCCACCGATCTCTGTGACCCACCGAGCTCTGTGACCCACCGATCACTGTGACGCACCGATCACTGTCTCACACTGATCACTGTCTCCCACTGATCTCTGTGACCCACTGATCTCTGTCTCCCACTGATCACTGTGACCCACTGATCTGTGTGACCCACCGAGCTCTGTGACCCACCGATCTCTGTGACCCACCGATCTCTGTGACCCACCGATCTCTGTGACCCACCGATCTCTGCGACCCACCGATCTCTGCGACCCATTGGCCTCTGACTATCTCGAACAGACTCACTGTCCCATTGAGCTGGTGTGATGGGGTTTATATTAAGGGGTCACTTCCCATCGAGGGTCTATCTGTCCTCACTGTGCGTCACCTTCAAAACAAGCCCGTTACACAGAAACAGCTTTGTCCATTCCACAGGAGGCTGGGGAGTTCCTGGAAGTGGAACAAAGCTGAAATACATTCCTCTTTCTTCCCTCATTGTAACACAGCTGTCATCCTGCTGATTTTAAACAAGACACACCCTCCCCTCATGGAATATTGTCCCACTCCCATCCGGCACATCCAGACTTCACTGACTGATTCGATGAAAAAGGCAGGAGCTGAGATGGGGTCCCAAGTGAACAAAAATACTGACTACCAAGCACATCTCTCAAAATAATTTTAAAAAGGTTGATAAAGTCCAGAGAAAATGACAACATCCAGGATATCAAACTGTAGAAATGAAAAGGAGGAGGAGAAACAGAAGGATGGAATTGCTGTGGGAAAACAAAATGGAAATTGTGATGACTCCTGGACTGTCTCATAAGCAGAACTGGAAGGAAGAGAGTGACTGCCTGAACGTGCCCAACGTCCGACGGTTCATTCCTCAGAGCTGCTGAAGGAAAAAGGCAGGGAAATGAATCAAAGTCAACAGTTCCTTGGAATTAGGTGTGAACAACCTGGAGAGAGAAACAGACAATGGAATGGTCAGCAATCATCCCTGAGATACACTGAGAGCTTCCCTGCTTAACACTGAAATCGACAGCCAATTCATATTTAGCCTCTGCTTTTTATCAGAGACTCTGCACCTCTAAGGTTCTCCATGATCAGTGCTTTTCAAAGTTTAATTAAGTCACTTATCACCAGTCTGTATTCAAACACCCTGCAGCCCATCTTTTAGATGTAACATATTGTCTTGATTACACCATGTTCATGTTACACAATCTCTATAACAATCTTCATTGCGATACTCTCTGTCATGAGATCTTCACTGCGCTATCTCTGTACTTAATCTTCACTATACCACTCTCTCTATGATACACACTTCACTGTATGAGTCTATACCACAATCTTCACTTTAGCACATTCTCTAATACAAGTTTCACTGCACCACTATCTGACACAATCTTTGCTCTCCTACCCTCTCTACAGCACAACCTGCGTGTTGCACAAACTCTATAAAACAATGTCACCGTGACATTCTCTACTGTAATCTTCATCATAGCACACTCTACAACACAAACTTCATGTAATAAACTCTTTGTAATATAACCTTCAGTAACATGCTTTCTATAACACAACATTCACTGTTGTACACTCTCTGCAACACAGTCTTCACTGTACCAGACTCTATAAAACAATTTTCACTGTACTGCTCGCTCTGTAACACAATATTCACTGTACTACACCCTCTGAAACACAATCTTCACTACGACCCAGTCTCTGTAATATAACTTTCACTCGAACACTATAACCTGCTATCAATTTTGTTTCAGACAGGGACAGAAATTTGAGGAATTCAAAGCATGTTATTTTACAGCTTGTGTCACACACCTCTCACTGTAACACTGTCCAGCATTCTGTGACCTCAGGTAGAATATCTGCTGCTTTTGGCTGCCTTGCTGTCAGCATCTGCATAAAGCAACCTCTCTGTATTGGTGGGCCCTCTATAACAGGCTTTTTGTCCACCTCTTAGAGAGTGTGGGCCCAATATCGCAAGAGGAACAAGGCTTGATTCTGCTTCTCACATCTACTTCCAGGACCTGCTGCCAACTGACAGATGTCTAAGCACCCAGTGGGGATTAAAATCGTGTAACTGACATGTTGAAGCAAGAGCGGTCTGATTGAGGTATTCTGTTTGACTAACAAGAAGACTTTACTGCAACATACTGGTGGTTAGCTTGGCTGAGATGGTATTGGCCAATGGATGAAAGGACAAGGTCACGGAAGGGAGATTCCAGTCCTGAGCTGAGTAGTGTAATAGTGTCTGTCCCTTATTCACCTTGTTTCACACAAACCCCAATAACCTGGGGTGGGGAGGACAGGATTGGGAGAGGGGGTGAGGGAAGAGATAACATAACAATAATGGCACTGGACGAGTCATCCAGGACTCCAGGCTCACATTCTGGGAACATAGGCTCAACTCCAGGAATGGTCATTCAAATTGAATAAAACTCTGGAATAAAAAGCTAAAGACAGCCATGTAACCATTGTGGATGGTTGGAAAAAACTCACATATCTGGTTCACCCTTCTGTAGGGAAGGAAATCCCCACCATCTCTGGGCCTTCAGTCCCACAGCAATCTGGTCGCCTGTAAACTACGCACTGAGATTACCTAGTGCGTCACACAGTTGGATCAGCGCTGTGATTGTCCTGACCCCTCATGGACATCAGTGACCAAAGGTGATGACTTGTTACCACCTTCTCTGGAGCAGTTCAGGATACATGATAAATGCTGGCACATCCCACATATAAACATTAAAAATAATCAAAACTGCCCTCCCCACCTGCTTACTTATTGAAAACACCTCCTCCTCCTCCTGGAAATTAGAATGTGTGTGCATAGGATTAACCATTGCTTGGGCTGACTCCATCCCATGGGAATGAAAGTTCACATCATCTGTGTAGCTTATGACCAGGCTTTCTCTGGAACTAGCACACAATGGGCTAAAATATCTGACTGCTGGATATGGTGTGCATTGTGTAAGGAGTCTGAAGTTATGAGATGTTTTCACAAAGAAGAGAATGAATGGAAATTACTCAGCTGTGGTTATGATGGCCTGTAAGAGTTAACCTGGTGTCCACTGTATTTATCAGAATGAAATGGAAGATTTTGCAAGGTCAATTTATCACACAGTTTAAACGGGCCATTATAGAAATTTAGAAGAGGTTGAGAAGGATTGCTAAGTACATCTTTCAGATGCATGTTGTGTTTCTGATGTCACTTTGATGAGCCGTTATTTAATGGTAACAGAAATGGCATGTTGAGCTGAAAGGAAGCTTTAGGGTTAAGGTCAAGGTTCGAGTTACCCCATGGCAGTATCTGGGTTGTGAGTGAGTCACTGAGTGCTGCACGTATACTGGACAGTGAAGGGTGATTGACCTGAGCACATACAGGTCTGTTCTCTCATTAAAGACCTGATTCTGCATTGTCACAACAGCATGCATTTCAAACAGTGAAGCAAATTAAACAAAGAAAGAAGTCAAACACACTCTATGGTCAATTCAGAAAATATTTGAATGGCGAAAGCTTTTGGATCTAAATCAGCCACGGCTCCATTGGTGATAATCTCGGCTCTAGATCTGAGTCCCACTGGAGATGTGCCATGCTGATCTCCTGTGCAGTAAGGAGCTAAGGCTGCACTGCCAGCAGTGCTGTCTTTAGATGAGGTGTTAAACCTTAAAGCCCTGTTGCCTCTCTAGGGTGGATGTAACTGATTGGCTAGCCACCACCAACCACCATCACTGAACCAGCCTGTCCTGCCAATGTCATGTTGTGGGGTAAGTCACCTTGCCGTGTGCAGATTAGTTGCTGTGTTTCCCAAATTCCAACAGTCATTAACACGCTATGGAAAGTCCTGGAAGATGCAAAAAAACCTATCCTCTTGTGAATGACACGAATGGAAACATGCATTGGGGTGGAGAGATGCCCAGATTTAAATGGTCTCTATCAGACTGCCAAAGGGGACATGACAAGATAGATCTCCAGGGTGGACCGTCACCAAAGGTCAGCATATACAGGGAATTCGGAAGCATATTCCAGACTCCGCAAGCATGCTTCAAATATCTGTGGCTCGTGCCAAGATCCAGACAGCAGAAAGTGGTCTGGAACGTGGAGTATTTGGAACTAATAGCCACGGTGGACAGAGGGCTCTTTCTTCTCTGTGAGATGGATAGCTCTGATGGTAGAATCCTACATCCATTGGAATGGCATTAAAGCAACGCAGGTCACAAGAGAGCAGCAAAAACTGGGAAGGCCAATATACAAGTTCCTCTTTCACTTCCCTCCGCTCGCTCAGTGAATTGAAACAACAAGACCCACATAGTAAAGTGCAAGCCAGAAGTCAAAGTACAGAAAAATTGAAAGCAGTGGGCGAGATCTGTGAGGAGACAGACTTGCATTTGTGCAGATTTGCTGATTTCAAACACCTTCACACAGAGAGAGCTACTTTCTACTCCTGTGGTGCTTCGAGCCCATTTATTCAGATTTGCATCAATTCCAAGGAGACAACACACTGAATTACTGTATTTCTGATTTTCCCAGTGAGGATGTCAATGTGAAATCCTCATCCTCATGTACAAGTCTCTCCATGGCCCTTTTTACTTTATTCAGCTGTTCATCTGGATGTTCATGGTGGGGCCAGCATTTGCTCCCCATCCCTAACTGTCGTGTGACTAGAGTAGTTTGCTCGGCCATTTCAGAGGGCTGTTGAGAGCCACATGTGGGACTCGAGTTACACCAGGTAAGGGCGTATTTAGTGAGCCAGAGGGGTTTTGACTATAATCAACAGTCACTCTTACTAAGGGCAACTGTTATGATCCAGATTTATTGATGGAATTCCATCAGCTTTGAGGTGGGATTTGAACCCAAGTGCCGACAGTATAATTCTGGGCCTTTGAATTATTTAATCCTCCCTCTATCTCAGTAACCTCCCATTGCTGTCATTGTTCTTGGTCATGAAAGGGACTATGGGAGAGGGATGTTCTGAGCAAAGGTGTTCCAGGATCACCTGCACTACAAATAATGCCCACTGATCTTTCCATATCTACACGGAGCAATGAGACAGGGAAATCTAGTCCTCACTCTAACCTCTCAGTTGAAGGCTGGTGTCTCTGTCAGTGCAGCACACTAGTATCACCTCAACCAAAGGCTTCCGTTCACTGACACAGCCTATCGAAATAAATGGTAACTCCTCACTGAACCCAGTCTCATCCAGATGACAACTGAGAAACCAGATTTGTTGTAGGTGATTTCCAATTTCCTGGCAGTAGACCATGGTGTGGCTTAGAGGGGAGGAAATTCCCACAACAGAATCCTTTAGATAAGGAGAGAGCCAGTTACAGCGCAACATAGGGACAGCGAAAACAATGAGCACAGCAACCAAAAACAATTAAATATGGCACTAGCGTGTACCGTCTACAAGGTGCATGCAACAACTCTCCCAAGCTCCTTCCAAACCCAAGATCCCCACCCGCACAGGACAATCACACAGGAACACTACTGCCTCCAAGTCACACATCAGCCTGATTTGGAATGATATTCCCATTCCTTCAACATTGCCGGGTCAGACTCATAGTACAGTACTGCATGTGCACCAGCCATAGTGGTTGAAAGAGACAGTTCACTCCCACATTCATAAAGGCAGCAGGACACTCACATCACATGGAAGATCAAAACCAATCGGGTTGGAATGAAAGATGAAACAGAGCATTAAACGAATAATCAAAGAGAGTGGAAAGTTCAAGGCAAAATGGGAATTGAATAAATGGCAGAACATGGGATAGAATAAGTCAGGAATGGAATGAATGAGGATAAACGGAAATGGAATGGGTTATGGAATGAGGGCGGAGTGAACGACAGACTATGGGAATAGATGAATAAGGTAATACCATAAGTGAATTAATGCTGGTTTGTGACAATGGGATGAAAAGGGAAATATGGGAATGGAATGAACAACGGAAAATGGGAATTAAATGAATGAAGAAAAAGGGAGAATGCAATCCATGAGGGAATTTGGGAATGGTATGAATGATGAGAAATTGGAATTGAATAAATGATGGAAAATGCGATTGGAATAAGTCATGAACAGGAGGACTCAATCGAATGATGTTAAATGGGTTTGGAATGAATGATGGAAGATGGAAATGGAATGAATAAAGGAAAATGGGACAGGATTGAATGATGTTAGTGGGAGTGGAAAGGATGATGGAAAGTGAGAATTGATGAATGATGTTAGTGGGAATGGATTGTATGACTGAAAATGGGGATGTAAATGATGGATATTATGTGGCCATGGAATAAAGGATGGAAAGTAAGATTGAATGAATGTTGGGATATGGAAATGCATTGAATGATGTTAAATGGGAATGAGGATGGAATTAAAATATAGAATATGGGAATCCAGGGTGAGGT
The DNA here is from genome assembly GCF_004010195.1 of Chiloscyllium plagiosum. Lineage (NCBI taxonomy): Eukaryota > Metazoa > Chordata > Chondrichthyes > Orectolobiformes > Hemiscylliidae > Chiloscyllium > Chiloscyllium plagiosum. The sequence continues at coordinate 30,100,707 of NC_057746.1, read as the reverse complement.
AATAGCAGAATCGAATCAATACAGGAAATGTGAAAAGGGAATGAATAGAAAACATAGGAATTGAATGAATGATGGAAAAAGGGAATTAAATAAATGAGGAGAAAGATGGACTAAAATCCAGGAGGGAAACTGGGAATGGAATGAATGACGGTTAATGGGAATAGAATAAATGATGGAAGATGGGAATGGAATGAATGGAGAGTGGGAATGGAATGAATGATGTTAATTAGGATTGGAATGAATGATGTTAGCTGGAATAAAATGAATGACAGAAAGTGGGAATGGAATGAATGATGGAAAATGGGAATGGAATGAAGAATATTAAATGGGAGTAGAATGAATGATGGAAAATGGGAATGGAATAAAAACAGGAAAGTGGGAATGAACTGCCTGATCTTAAATGGGAATGGAATGAATGATGATAAGTGGAATAGAATGATGTTAAACGGAATGAATGTTGGAAAGTAAGAATTTAACAAATGATATTAAATGGGAATGAAGTGATAACAGAGGGTGGGAATGAAATGAATGGTGTGAAATGGGAATGGAGTGAATATCAGAAAGTGGGATTCTAATGGCGATGTCAAATGCAAATGCAGTGAGTGACTGAAAGTGGAAGTGAGTGATCTTAAACAAGGATGAATGATAACTAATGGGAATGGAATACGGATGTTAAATGGAAATGGAATGCATTATGGAAATGGGGAATGGACTGAAAGATGTTAAATGGAAATGGAATGATGGATATTAAATGGGAGTGGAAGAAATAGTGGAAAATGGTCATGAAATGAATGACAATAAATGGGATTGGAATGCTGGTTCTTAATGTGAATGAGTGGAATGGTGGTGGAATGGAATGAGTGATGTTTAATGGGAATAAAGGGAAAAATGTCAAATTGGAATGATTGATATTAAAAGGAAATGGAATGAATAAAGGAAAATGGGAATTAGATGAATCATGGAAAATGAGAATAGAATGAATGAATTAATGGAATGTTTAATAATAAATGGGAATGAAATGAAAATGGGAAAGTAGAAATAGACTGAATGGTGTTAACCAGGAATGGAATGGATGATGTTGAGTTGGAATAGAATCAATAATGGAAAATGGGAATGGGATAAATGATGTTATATGGGAATGGAATGATGGATACTAAATGGGAATGGAATGAATGGTATAAAGTGGGGCAGGAATGAATGACAATAAAAGAGAATGGATTAAATAATGGGAATTAGGAATGGAATGACTGATGTTAACTGGGAATAGAATGAATGAGGACAGATGGAATTGGGAGAAATGGTGGAATATGGGTATGGAATAAGCAATGGAAGTTGTAAGTTGAATGACTGAGGACAGGTGAGATGTGGATAAATGAGGGAACCTGGAAATGGAATGAATGAGGAAACACAGGAAGGCAATCAATGCTGAATCTGAGACTACTTTAAACATTGGAAGGTGACAACGGTGTGAATGATGCAAAATGGGAATGGGTTAATAATGAACATAGGTGCCAGATGAATAGTTAGAAAAAGAATTGGAATTTGTGATGTGAATGCAGTGAAATGTGGAACAGAGACAAATGAAGAAAGATGGGAATGGAATGATAAGGGAACAATAGGAATGGATTAATATGAAGCTATATAAGTGGAATGAATCTTGGACAGTGAAACGTAAGTAATTGTGTAAGATGGGAATGGAATGAATGAGGATAGCTGGGAATAGGAAGACTGTGGGAAGATAGGAATGCAATGGATGGGAGGGAAGAATGGAATTGAATGAAAGAGGTAGAATGGGAAAGGATTGGATTCTGTAGCAGTGTCCAGGGATTAGAAACCTCCCAATGTGACACCCCTTTTCAGAAAGGGAGGGAAGCCAAAAGCAAGTAACTATAGGCCGATGAGCCTAACATCGATTGTTGGCGAAATGTTGGCATCAATTATTCAGGAAGTAATAGCAGCATATTTGTAAAATCATAATCTGATCAAGCAGATTCAGCACGGCTTCAGAAAAGGTGAATCATATCTGATTAATTTCTTCAGGTTTTTCAAGATGTGTTGTATTTGGCCTCCCAGAAGGTGTTTGACAAGGTAGTTCTCAAAAAGTTGTCATAAGATAAGATTCATGGTGTTGGAGGCAGTACGTTGGTTTGGATGGACAGTTGCCTAATGGGTAGGACAACAAGGAATGGGAGTAAAGGAGTTCTTTCTCAGGTTGGCAACCTGGAGCCAGTGGGGTTCGACAGGGATTACTGCTGAGACTGCAGCTATTTACAATATGGAGGAAGGAAGCAATTTGCAGATGACATAAATTAGGTCGAAACAGTTGTGAAGGGATACCAACAGTTTACAGAGAGACACTAATATGTTACGTAAGTGGGCACAAAAGTTGGGAAATGGAATATAATGTTGGAAAATGTGGAATTGTTCATTTTGAAAGGGAGAACAATAGTATTTAAATGGAGAAAAGCTGCAACACAAAGGGACATGGGGGGACTTGTGCATGAAACACAGAAAGCTAGCACACATTGGACGGGCCAATTGAATAGTGGCCCTTATTTCAAGGGGGTTGGACTATTGGAATAGGGAACTTAATGAAACTGTACAAGGTGCTAGGCATGTCACATCTGGAGCAGTAATTTAAGGGTGGAGAGTCTGTGGAATTTACTGCAGAAGGCCATCGAGGTTTGGTCGATAGGTATATTCAAGGCTGTGCTAGACAGATTTTAATTAGTAAGGGACTTAAGGGTTATGGGGAAAAGACAGTGAGGTAGAGTTGAGGATTATCAGATCTGAGAGGAGAAAGTGAGAGCAGATGCTGGAGATCAGAGCTGAAAATGTGTTGCTGGAAAAGCGCAGCAGGTCAGGCAGCATCCAGGGAACAGGAGAATCGACGTTTCGGGCATAAGCCTGCAGAAGGGCTTATGCCCGAAACGTCGATTCTCCTGTTCCCTGGATGCTGCCTGACCTGCTGCGCTTTTCCAGCAACACATTTTCAGCAGCGATGATCAGATCTGCCATGATCTCATTGAATGGGAAAGTAGACTCTATGGGCTGAATGGCCTGTTTCTGCTATGGCTTCCTGTGATTATTTGAACGTGAAAAAAGATGGGAATGGATTGAATGTTGAAACAGAAGAATGGGATAAAATGACGGAACAGGGAAATGAAGAGAATGGAATGGAATACCAAAAAGAAGTGAGTGACTGAATGTGGGAAAGGGGTGGCAAATGGAAAATGAGAATGAAATTAATAATGGGAAACGCGAGCAGAATGAACGCGGAAACACAGAATGGAACGAATGAGGAAAGATGGAAATGGAATCTGTGCTGAAGTGCCAAAATAGAATGAGTCATTTCTTTGTAACAAATCTCAGTCATTAGATTTTGAATCCATCTCCAGCCTCAGTAGTGTTTGGATGATGAGCAAGCCTATTTTCTCCGAGATTATGTGTGGAGAATTGCTTGAAAGGCCTACCTTTAATTTGTTGATTCCATAACTTTGTTCCTCAGTCTCTTTCTAAGCTGTGATGCCATGGCTTACTGCTCTGGCTAAGGGTAAACTATTTGTTGATGCCCTTGATGTTCTTATATCCCACTTACCAGTGGTCGCTTTGGTGATCACCGGCTTGCTCCTCATTGTTCCCTGCTCACCCACCAAGGAGATTGTGTACTTGGTGCCACCCTCCAGCTGTACCAAGGTAGCTGTGCTGCTCTTCCCCGGCACCCTCAGCTCTCCACGCTTCCTTCCCTCCGAGCTGTACACAATGTGGTAATGGCCATCACTAGCAACAGATTTCTCCCACTGCAGCTTGATGCTGGAGTCTGTCACCGTGACAACACGCAGGTTCCTGGGACTGTCAATCACTGCAGGAAGCGAGCAGAGAAATAGACTCTGTTGATCCACAGGATCTCCCAGTCCACCATCAGCTGAAAGCTCGACCATCGGATTCAGATCCCTCGATGGTCTCAGTCCTGTTTTCCCCACTGCCTGGGCCCTCTTCCCAACCAGCTGTCCTGTTCCCATTCCAGCCTCTTACTCATCCCCTATGTTAATCACTCCCCTATTGACCTCCATGTCTTCAGCTACCACAGCCCCAAGATCTGGAATTTTCTCTCGAAAACTCTCTGTTTCTCTCTCCTCTCTTGAGATTCTCTCTAAATGTATCTTTTTGACCATGTCTTACTGGATTCTCAAGTGGTTTGGAGTCACTGTCTGACCAGAAACCTGTGATGTTAAAGCTTTTCCATCAGTGCTAGTTAATGCTGTGCAATGACTCTGTATGTGTTTTTACAAATGTGGCCGGTTAGTAATGTGGGGCAGGCTGAGTGGCTGGCATTTCAGTTCAACTTGACACAGAATATGTGTGTGTGTATGGGCATAGCTGTGCCGGGGTGTAGCTGTACCTGAGTGTAGCTGTGCCTGGGTGTAGCTGTGCCTGGGTGTAGCTGTGCCTGGGTGTAGCTGTGCCTGGGTGTGGGTGTTTGGGTGTAGCTGTGGCTGGGTGTAGCTGTGCCTGGGTGCAGCTGTGTCTGGGTGTAGCTGTGCCTGGGTGTAGCTGTGGCTGGGTGTAGCTGTGTCTGGGTGCAGCTGTGTCTGGGTGCAACTGTGTCTGGCTGCAGCTGTGTCTGGGTGTAGCTGTGTCTGGGTGTAGCTGTGTCTGGGTG
>NC_057746.1:30076727-30094919 GCF_004010195.1 Chiloscyllium plagiosum | reverse complement strand
CTGTGTCTGGGTGTACCTGTGTCTGGGTGTACCTGTGTCTGGGTGTACCTGTGTCTGGGTGTACCTGTGTCTGGGTGTACCTGTGTCTGGGTGTACCTGTGTCTGGGTGTACCTGTGTCTGGGTGTAGCTGTGTCTGGGTGTAGCTGTGTCTGGGTGTACCTGTGTCTGGGTGTACCTGTGTCTGGGTGCAGCTGTGTCTGGGTGTAGCTGTGTCTGGGTGTACCTGTGTCTGGGTGCAGCTGTGTCTGGGTGCAGCTGTGTCTGGGTGCAGCTGTGTCTGGGTGTAGCAGTGTCGGGGTGTGTGTTTTGCTGTGTACCATGCCATGGGTCAGGGTGCACATTCAGGAATGCAGTTATTTGCTGGGTTGACCTGAGATATATTCAGGAGCCAAGCTGGCCCTGGTTGTGTGGGATGTTCAGAAGCTCCTGGCTTCCTCCACAGTACTGGTGTCAGACTAATATTTAACATCATGGTGAAGAGTAAGTGACTGAGACTCAGTGGTTGACTTGGCAACAGGAAATATCGAGTACTTGATGTGTATGCTCAGGATCTATTGCCCTTGACTCTCTTTCAAAGACCCTAGCACCACTGATTGAACCTGGTGCTGACCTTCATTCATATTGCAGTCAGTGAGAAACTCAAATGTGAATGGATGAGACTCTATTGCTCTGTCTTATGCTCCCCGTTCTCTCTCACACACACAGAGCAGCACTGAAACAGACAGCTCCAGTTCAAATGGACAAGTATTCTCCAAATGTCCTGGCCTTTCACACGCACTCACAGTGTAATCCAGAGAGCACCACCACAGGCACCATATAGCAGAGAGCACATTAAACTGAGGCTCAGTCTGCCTTCTCAGTTATGTGTGTGTGTCGTGTGTGTCTGTGAATCTGTGTGTGCATGTGTCTGTGTCTATGTGCACTTGTGTCTGTCTGTGTGACAGAATGAGTGTGTCCATGTCTGTGTGTATGTGTATGTGTCTGTGTGTCTGCGTGTGTGTATATCTGTGTGTGTGTATGAGTGTGTGTGTCTGTGTGTGTGTCTGTGTTTGTGTCTGTGTGAGTGTGTGTGTCTGTGTGTGTATGTGTGTGTGTCAGTGCCTGTGTGAGGTTGTGAGTGTGTGTATGTGCGCGCGCGTAAGTGCCTGTGTGTGTGTCTATGTGTGTGTTTGTGCTTGAGTGCATGTGTGTGTGTGTGTGTGTCTGTAGATTGGATATAAAAGCTCAGCTGCAAAAGGCCAGGGGAGCTCTGCAGTAGTGCACTGCCAAATTCTCATCCCTCGGGCAGCATCACAACAAGAATCAGATTATCGAGTTATTATCATGCATTGTCTGTGGGATCTTGCTGTGCGTGCATAAGCTGCTGCCCACCTTAGACCACAACAGTGATGCACCTGAAGAGAGCACTGTGCTGTTTTTAAAGCAAATGCCAGTTGAAACAGGCACGAGGGAAATGCAAGTCAGGCCAGGGTTTGCTTGCTTCCCGGGGATGGGGGGACGTACCAGTTGTTCCTTTGGTGGCGACGGCCTTGCTCTGGTGTTGACCTTTCTCCCCCACCAGGAAGATGGTGTGTTCAACGCCAGCCTCCAGCCCTGTCAGTACGATGCTGCTGTTACTGGCAGGCACTACCACCTGGCTGCGTTTGCCAGTCGCTGACGAGTAGTTGAGGCGATAATGGTCAATGGAGGCTTCTGGCTTCTTCCAGCCCAGCTCAATGGTGGAGTTGGTCGCTGAGACTACGTGGAGATTCCGTGGCCCATCGATCACTGCAGCCAGGAGAACATAGTTCAGTCAGTGCACAGACCAATCCAGGAACCACATAGCACAGAGCAGACCCACTGCCTGTTACTGCAGTTACTGATGCACCAAATATAATACAGAGTGACTCACTGTCTCACAGCCCAGTTACTGACTCCCCAACACTGTCTCACAGCCCAGTTACTGACTCCCCAACACTGTACAGAATGACTCCCTGTCTCACAGCTCAGTTACTGACTCCCCAACACTGTACAGAATGACTCACTGTCTCACAGCCCAGTTACTGACTCCCCAACACTGTACAGAGTGACTCACTGTCTCACAGCTCAGTTACTGACTCCCCAACACTGTACAGAATGACTCACTGTCTCACAGCCCAGTTACTGACTCCCCAACACTGTACAGAGTGACTCACTGTCTCACAGCCCAGTTACTGACTCCCCAACACTGTACAGAGTGACACACAGTCTCACAGCCCAGTTACTGACTCCCCAACACTGCACAGAGTGACTCACTGTCTCACAGCCCAGTGACTGACTCCCCAACACTGCACAGAGTGACACATTGTCTCACAGCTCAGTTACTGACTCCCCAACACTGTACAGAATGACTCCCTGTCTCACAGCCCAGTTACTGACTCCCCAACACTGTACAGAGTGACTCCCTGTCTCACAGCCCAGTGACTGACTCCCCAACACTGTACAGAGTGACTCACTGTCTCACAGCTCAGTTACTGACTCCCCAACACTGTATAGAATGACTCCCTGTCTCACAGCCCAGTTACTGACTCCCCAACACTGTACAGAGTGACTCACTGTCTCACAGCCCAGTTACTGACTCCCCAACACTGTACAGAGTGACACACTGTCTCATAGCTCAGTTACTGACTCCCCAACACTGTACAGAGTGACACACTGTCTCACAGCTCAGTTACTGACTCCCCAACACTATACAGAATGACTCCCTGTTTCACAGCCCAGTTACTGACTCCCCAACACTGTACAGAGTGACTCCCTGTCTCACAGCCCAGTTACTGACTCCCCAACACTGTACAGAGTGACACACTGTCTCACAGCCCAGTTACTGACTCCCCAACACTGTACAGAGTGACTCACTGTCTCACAGCCCAGTTACTGACTCCCCAACACTGTACAGAGTGACACACTGTCTCATAGCTCAGTTACTGACTCCCCAACACTGTACAGAGTGACTCACTGTCTCACAGCCCAGTTACTGACTCCCCAACACTGTACAGCGTGACACACTGTCTCATAGCTCAGTTACTGACTCCCCAACACTGTACAGAGTGACATACTGTCTCATAGCTCAGTTACTGACTCCCCAACACCGTATGAATCTGTGTGCGTGTCTGTGTGTATGTCTGAGTATGTGTGTATGTGTGTGTGTGTTTGTGTGTGTCTGTGTGTGTGTGTGAGAATGTGTTTGAGTATGTTTGTGTGTGTGTGTGTCTGCGTGCATGTGTTCTGTGTGTGTGTGTCTGTGCGTGTGAATGTAAGCGCGTGTGTCCAAGCGTGTGTGTGAGCTTGCGCACACGTGTGTGTATGTATCTGTTTCAGCCCTTTTCAGTTCCAGACACTTCCCCAGAGTTACGGGAAATGGATTGTATTGGACATGAGCTGCTGTTGCTGTTTGATCTGCCTCCCAATGTCATGCCTTAGCCCCCTCTGTTTGGGAAAATGCCCATTCCTGGGGCCAATACGGTGACTGGGTAAGCTGTCACGTTCTGAAGTGTACTCACGTGTTGTGAGGGTCCTGGATACGGCCGGCCCCAACCTCTTGCCCTTCTTTGCCCGCACTGTCACCTCATACTCCTGCCCTGAAGCCAGGCCTGTCTGCTGGAACGTGCTCTTGGAGCCAGCCACGAGATGGGTCAGCTGACCAACGTCCTCCTGCTGGGAGGGATGGGACACATCAGGTGGCAGAAACCCTGGAATCACAGCTAACAGGCTCCCCGGCCCACCACCATCATTGCCATGACAAACCCCTACTGGTTGGTCCCGCTCCACCGCAGCAGTCAGGAGGTGACCCCGACCCCTGACCTCTCGTCCTGCTTTGAGCCACAGTGGAGAGGGTCATCCAGGCGGTGATACCCCCGGGGGAGGCAGGGGGTGGTGGGGTGTGTTGGAGGGTGGGAGCTGAAGAAGGGGGTGACGTTTCCCTCGTCCACCAGAGCCGTCAGTTTATGGAGCGGTTTAGTTGGTGAATCAATGAGGCAGGAGGGTCAGGTAGCAGAGAACATTTCACAGGTAACGAGTGATAAAGCCAGTAGGGAATTCCTTTCCTCAGGGATTTGTTGTGATCCGAAAGGTACTGACAAACCTCCGGGCATAATACCAGTGTGAACCTGAAGAGGGGTAATTGGCTGGATTTCGGGATGGTACATGAGGCAAATTAGGTCCCTCTTCTGAAGGGCTTGCACAGGCATTGCGGGCCGAATGGCCTCCCCTCTGCAGCTACATTTCATGACATTGTGTTGAGTGTTTCTGCATGAGGGGATCGGGGAGTGGGGTGCAGTGGTCCCAAACTGGTTTGTTTCTGTCAGTGAGTTTGGTAACTGTACCCAATGTCATCACCATCAGCACATCCCAGCCTCTCCTGACCACTCAGGGGTGAGGGGTCAGCTATGGCTGCTCAGGATTACTGGGCAATTCACTGGACCCTTTCCACGCTCTGCCTCTTTGCGCACGGTGTGGCAGTCAGTGATGGTAGAGGAACTGTTGATGGGAACTTAAGGGGTGGATGTTAGTCACTATTTGGCTCCATTGAAGCCACTTTGAGGTTAATGAAGGAACATCCAAGCTCTCTCTTCCTCCTTTTCCTCCTCCAGCTCAAACTGCCAGCAGCTTTCTGGAACCTTCTCCCCGTGAGCTGAGTGGGAAGCTAATGGGTTAAAGGTCAGGTTCTCCAGGCGGGATCTACAGACCCTGATTCAGGAAGGAAACTCCCCATCTCTCCCTCCACCCCCCTCCGACCAACGACAGGTAGGTCAGACAGGGCACACCACGGTGATTGTGCCCAGTGTGCCCAGGTCAGTTTTCTTTGCCCTAATAGGCCATAAGACTGGGACCTGAGACACACTCACATGGTGCCCAGAGGAAGGATTGATGCCAGGGAATCCCATCCCCCACCTACTTTCCAGTGAGGTTTGCTGGGGTGTGTGCCAGGCACTGGAGTGATATGGGCCAAACGCAGGCAAATGGGAAATCTGGTTGGCATAAATGAGTTGGGTTGAAGGGCCTGTTTCCTTTGCCTCCGTGACCTTTTCCCGGGCTGACAATCTCAGTGAATTTTGGAGACGCCCCTCCTTCCGGCTGACACTCGACCCCCGCACTCTCTCCCCCCGCCCCTCACCCCCTCACCCACTCCCCGCCATGGTTCTTTACCAGGGATCGGAAGGTGATCTCCCAGGAATCGACTGGAACCTGCGGCAGCTCCCAACCCACAGTCGCCTTGTTCTCCAGGACCTTCTTCACATGAAGCCGGATGGCGGCTGGGATTTCTGTAACAAGGTGGACAAAGGCTTTATCGAATCGAAAATCATTCAGAGCGTTCCCTGAGCAAGAATGTGAAGGCACTGACACGGGCCCAGTCCATCACAGAAGCCAATTTCCCATCCACTGACTCCATCTACACCTCAGCATTAAAGAGCCCTCCCAACCTGGTTATCATCTCTTCCACCCTCTTCCATCGGGGAGAAAATACAAAGGTTTAAACACACGCACCAACAGCATCTCCCCTGCTGTTAATTAGAATGCTGATGATCTGAGTGTTGATCTCGCTCTTTATACAATGTCTCTGCAGCTGTACCATTGTATTGCTCACTCTGTCCTGTTACCCTGATACATACTGTGTATGGTATGATCTCTTGGACTGTATGTAAGGCCAAACTGTAGCTGGGCACATGCGACATTAATAAATCAAATTAAATCCTGTGCTGTGTGACAGGAGCCTCAAATGAACCACAATGTCATGAAGATAATAAACAGGTCTTTGGCATTCTCAAACTTGCTCCGCTACTGAATACAATCAGGACAGCAACTCTGCTTTCTCTTCATTTTCCTGTCACTCCCCTTGGATTCCCTCAGGGACAAAGACTCTTGTCATTTCCGGCTTCCAATGGAATCCAGAAACATTCCGAAGGACTCGTATCAGACTCAAACATTAACCCGGTTTCTCCCCCCACAGAATGGTACCAGACCTGCTGAGTTTCTCCAGCACTTTCTGCTTGTGTTTCTGATAAATCAGAGCACTAGCGAACGCTCTGTGGGAACAGCAATACCTTGATGTGATGTGGTTCTAACATTGAGGTAAACGCTGCATTGTTTGAATACCATCCAAACTCAGCACCTTCCATTGCGTTCAGTTAGCTGGCCAATTCACAGGGATAAATTCCTGGCTGGGACACATCCTTTCAGGATCACATTTCCCAAGAATCAAACCACTCTGAATCAGTCCTTGCCAGAGTTTAATGAGGAAGTTTAAAGGATGGATCAGTCCCTGAGATGGAAAGCTTTCGCCTGAAGCCATTTACGTGACAGGAAACTGTGCACATGCAGAAATCATGGACGGCCACATCCACCAGGTTAGCATTTGAGTCATCATCAGAGCTGAATTCACATTATCCACGGTTTGGAAACATAGAGCAGCTCTTGCCCAGGGCTGCTGGAGGATAATGGAGTGTCAGTGGAGAGATCTCTGGTCAGTACTCATACACAGACACACCATGAGGTCCTCATGCAACACCCTTATTCAGAACAGGGCTTTTCCTAATGGTTCAGATTGCCTGGAACAGGCGTTCACTTTTCTATCACTTAAAGCGAAGGGAAAAAATTCAGCAATCAAATTGTGCACAGCAAGATCCCTCAAGTCAGCTTTAAGATGACGGCACAAAAGGCTGATAGATATACATAGATAGAAAAGTACAGCACAGAACAGGCCCTTAGGCCCACGATGTTGTGCTGAGACTTAATCCTAATGTAAAATATAGTAACAACCTACGCACCCCTCAACTCACTGCTATCCATGTGCATGTCCAGCAGTCACTTAAATGTCCCCAATGACTTCGCTTCCATCACCACCACTGGCAACGCATTCCATGCATTCACAACTCTCTGTGTAAAGTACCTAGCTCTGATGCCTCCTCTATACCTTCCTCCTAATATCTTCAAACTATGACTTCCCGTACCAGTCAATCCTGCCCTGGGGAAAGTTTTCTGATACTGGCTGAGGGATTAATATTAAAATCATCAAAAGGACAAGACTCCCAGAACAGGAGGATCCTGCTTTTAAATCTTCATTTGACGATTTGCTTTGCAAAATTCACCAGCGTCACAAACTGATGGAGCTCATCACACTCGAGTGACTTTGAGTTAACTTCAGAGCCATTCAAATGCGGAGAAAACTTTTAGAGTGGTTCCACACAGCTGCTGTCTTCGTAACTCCTCCACTCCTTCTCTGGACACGGCCCCTAGAAGGTTCCCATATTTATCACACCTAATGCAGCTCTCGTCCCTGTGGATACGCTCGGATCCCATCACTGGCAAGAGATCTTTCCACAGCCCTCCAAACCCGCCCCTAGCGCTAACCCCCTGCCCCCAGCCACCCTAACACTCAACACACCAAAGTAGCCTTGCCAAGATTATCCACAAACCCAATCAGACCTCCCGCAACAGCTCAGCCCAGACCATCGGCGCCTAGCACCCTCCCCCCGCTTCCTTTAGTGGGAGATGTTGGAACAGAGCAGGGGCCTAACCGCTGGTCATGACCCTGGACTTTGGTTGGCATGCTGGCCCCAGCCTTTTCCATTCCAGACAAGCCTGGCAGCCAATGTGGTACTGAGCTGCCCGAGAAACAGCCAGGAATTCCAAAGTGGAATGTCAAACCCACTCTTACTTTCATCCCTGGATTTTGAACCATTCTGTCAACAAACAGGACATTTTTCTGTGAGATTGCTCTTTACCCTTCTTCATCCAACTTCAATAAAACCCTTCTTTCAAAATAACTGCTGAAAGTCAAAGGAGCCAGTCAGTGTCTCCTCCCCCTCCTCCCTGGCCTCATAGCCTGTTCCAAATGACTCTTCAAAGACATTCTTCTGTTAATCGCAATGTTACAGCATCACCGGGCAAAAGTGAAATCTCCTCTCGTTAAGGTCCCGTCAATTCATAGACTCCCTATGGCGTGGAAACAGGCCATTTGGCCCATTGAGTCTACACTGCCTCTCCGGACAGCATCCCACACAGACCCATAACCCTGCATTTCCAATTGGCTAATCCACACCCCTGGACATCATCCCATGGCCAACCCACCCATCTCTGAGAGGGAACCGGAGCACCCAGAGGAAACCCACGCAGACACGGGGAGATCGTGCAAACTCCACACAGACAGTCGCCCGAGGCTGGAATCAAACCAGGGTCCCTGGTGCTGTGAGGCAGCAGTGCTAACCACTGAGCCACCGTACCGCCCCAACAATGTTAAACCAAAGCTTTGTTTGCCCTTTCAGGTCGATGTTACCATCCCATCTTGTAGTGTCAAAAGAAGATCGAGGAGTTATCGCCAAGGCACAGCAGAAGACAGGCTAACCTGGTCATTGTCAGCTTGTGGGATCTTGCTGTGCAAAAATTGGCTTGCACGTTTGCTGCAACATCTCAGTGAATTCGAAAGAGGCTGTGCCGTGCACTGTGGGATGTGCCGTGTGTAAATAAACACAATCTCTTTTATCTGAGAGCCTGCTCTCGTGGATCATTGACAAAAGTCACTTCCATCCTTTATCATGCATTTTTATTTCCAAGAGGGCTTACTGAGGTCAGAGGGCAGAGCTGTAAATCTCTTAATTGCTTCTCCCTTGGCGATGGGACCTGACAGAAATGTTTGATCACAATTCGGAGAGAAGTGGAGCCAACAGCAGATGAAACCTGAGTCAGAGAGTACACCAGATACACTCTCCCCCTTCCCCACTCATAGAACCTAGGCCCAGGAGGAGGCCATTCGGCCCTTCAAGCCTGCTCCACTATTCAACATGATCTTGGCTGATCTCCTCTATCAATGCCATAGTCTGTTTTCTCCCCATGAACCTTATTGCTTTTAAATTCTGTCTCTTTCTCAAATACAGAATCATAGTGTGGAAACAGGCCATTTTGTCCAACAATGACCCTCTGAAGATTACCCCCCCCAGACCCATTCCCCTACCCTACATTTGCCCATGACTAATGCAGCTAACCTCCACATCCCTGAACACTGTGGGCAATTTAGCATGGTCAATTCACCCTAACCTGCACATCTTAGGACTGTGAGAGGAAACCCACACAGACACAGGGAGAATGTACAAACTCCACACAGAGAGTCGCCCGAGGCTAGAATTGAACCCGGGTCCCTGGCATCGTGAGGCAGCAGTGCTAACCACTGAGCCACCGTGAAAACCTTCAGTGACTTGCCTTTTGTGGAGGAGAATTCTACAGGTTCCTGAAATGAAGAAATGTTTCCTCATCCCAATCCTAAATGGTTTCGCCCGTATCCTGTGTGGATGGATCAGTCTCCCCACCCAGAAGGATCCATCCTCCCTGTATCTCATCCATCTGGCATTATTTGAATTAGAACTTGGTATGTTTATAGATGTTTATCAAAAATCAGGGTGAATATTGGAATGTGGGACACTTTTTCTCTTGAAGATCAACTTTTCGTATCAAGCATTTCCAGGGCCGAGAGTGACTCTCCCTGTGCCGTGTCCCTGTGTGTCCCCTAGCACCCAGCAGAATGTCAGTCCTTCATGGATCATTCCCAATGGTCTCTCTGAGGGAGAGATTTTGGTTTTAGGAGTGGTTGGGTTATAATGTGGGATCATACACTTCTAGCTGTGTGGTGTGGAGTGTGTTGGTCAGGAATCCCACCCACTCTCACCGCCTGGCATCACTGGGCGGCAGAGGGATGGTCACCTTGCCCCTGAGCCAGATTGGCCAAATGGTGAACGCCCGTTTCTTGGCTCCCAACTCCAGGGAATGGTTTTAGGTCAGGGCCAGGGTCGCTCATCCCTCCCTCACAGCACCTCTGAGGCTGAGCCAGCTCTGTGTGATTCTGTGTTAACCCATTTCACACCAGAGAGGAGCCAGCCCAGCCACACCACCCCCAAACAGAGAGGAACCAGGGAGGGAAAGACAATATTCATTGTCTGAAAGGCAGAGTTAATACAAAGTCCAAAACAAACATCATGTTAAAAACCAAAAGTCATGTCCTTCCATCTTCTGTAAGCTCATGGACATTGCTGGCACAAACCTGGGCAGAATGTAGAACCTGGATTCGCCAGTGAAGATAGGGGAGGCGATGGCCGAGTGGTATTATCATTGAACTGTTAATCCAGAGACCCTGGTAATGTTCCGGGGTGCTGAGTTCAGATCCCACAACGGCAAATGGTTGAATTTGAATTCAATTAGAAAACAATCTGGGGACTATCTGAATCTAATGAGGACCATGAATCCATTGTCGATTTTCGGAAAAACCCATCTGGTTCACTAATATCCTTCAGGGGAGGAAACTGCAGCCTTACCTGGTCTGGCCTATCTGTGACTCCTGACCCACAGTAATGTGGTTGGGCAGGAAATGCTGACCCAGGCAGTCACCCACTCATCCCATGAATGAGTAATAATAAAACTAAACCCTTCTCAGTCTGAGACACTGGTAAGAACAGACAATGAGAGATATAACTCGCGATCTGATGGGCAGTGCCTGACAGAGCAGCCTGGCTGCAGTGGCTATCTGTACAGTTATATTCTGCACTGAGACACCAGCCATGAGAAAGAGAGAAAGGGAAAGCAGCTCACCAATTGAACAATCATTTCCTGCGAACCCATCCTTGCAGACGCACTTTCCATCAACACATCGCCCTCGGTTGTTACAGTTCTCAGGACAGGTCTGGGTCCCACAGGAAGGCCCTGAATAGCCTGTGTTACAGACACATTTCCCATTGACACATCGCCCTCGGTTGTTACAGTTCTCAGGACAGGTCTGTGTTTTACAGGAAGGTCCTGAATAGCCTGTGTTACAGACACATTTCCCATTGACACATCGCCCTCGGTTGTTACAGTTCTCAGGACAGGTCTGGGTCCCACAGGAAGATCCTGAATAGCCTGTGTTACAGACACATTTCCCATTGACACATCGCCCTTGGTTGTTACAGTTCTCAGGACAGGTCTGGGTCCCACAGGAAGGTCCTGAATAGCCTGTGTTACAGACACATTTCCCATTGACACATCGCCCTCGGTTGTTACAGTTCTCAGGACAAGCTTTCAGGCTGCAGTCAGGCCCAGTGAAGCCTTTCCTGCAGACACACTTGCCGTTGACACAGCTCCCTCGGCGGTGACAGTTACTGGGACAGGCCGGAAGGCTGCAGTCCCGTCCTGAGAAGCCTGTGTTACAGACGCACTCGCCATCGATACAGCGCCCTTGTCCGCTGCAGTCTCCCGGACAATCTTCGAGGCGGCAGTCGAAGCCGGAGTAGCCCTTGTCACAGATGCAGCGGCCATTGACACACTTGCCGTGGTCCCTACAGTCATCAGGGCAGGTCTGCTCAGTACAGCCGTAGCCCGTGTAGCCAGGGAAGCAGACACACTCATCATCGATACAGCGGCCCTGGTCATTACAGTCATCGGGGCAGCTCTCCTTGCTGCAGTCCTCGCCTGTGAACCCCTGACGACACACACACCGGCCATCCACACAGTCACCCTGGGGAGGGTGGCAGCTGGCAGGGCAGCTAGCCTTGGCACAGGTTGGCCCCGTCCAGCCCTGGTTACAAACACAGCTGCAGCTAGAGGAGCTGAACCTTCCATGGGCACCGCAGTCCACACGCTTCATACCTGGAAAGGGAGAGAGAGTGAACCGTTAGGCCTGGAGCCACCTCGACAGTGCAGCCAATCCTCCTACCCACCCACCGTCAGGTCACACCAAGGGAGATATCAGCCCCGAATGAGGCCATTCAGCCCTGTGCCAGGACTATTCACGCAGTAACACTCCCCTGCCTTTTCCAGACCCCCTAGTACATCCTGTCTCTCGGATGCCTATCTGAATTCCTTTCCAAGGCCGTGTTTGAGTCCATGCCCAACCCCACTCTCGGGCCATTCTGGATCAGAACCTATCGGTTTTCCCTGAGTTTTCCCCAATCCTTCCCTTGCCATTAGGGTCTGCTGCTCTCAATCCTCTGTTAATAGGGAGACTTTCCCTCTCTCCCCTCCTCTCTCTCTCTCTCCCTCCGTCTACTCCGTCCAAACCCTTTACCGATGATGACCTGATGAAATGGCCTTCTCTTGCCCAAAGAGAACAGCTCCAGTTGATCAGAACTGGGTTAACCTGCAGCTCACTGCAAGACAGCATGTGGAAATAGCACACAAGATGGCCAGCAACAGGAGCTAATGTTGTGCAATGAAACAGGATCTTAGGTACATCCCCTTCACCAAAGTCAGGGGGCTGTTGTGGCGGATGTAAGAGTAGCATTCCTCCTTGATCCTGTGGGATTCCCTCCAGAAAAGTTAGGTTTTAGATGTTGGATTGTTTGACAAGACAGCGGGACCCAATCCTGTCCCGAACCAACATCTACACACACACGTGACAGTCCGGAAAGGTCCATATAAAATCATGAGGGGCATGGATAGGGTAAATAACAAGGTCTTTTCCTTGGGGTGGGGGAGTCCAGAACTAGAGGGCGTATGTTTAGGGTGAGAGGGGAACGATATAAAAGGGACCGAAGGTGCAACCTTTTCATGCAGAGGGTGGTGCGTGTATGGAATGAGCTGCCAGAGGAAGTGGTGGAGGCTAGTACAATTGCAACATTTAAAAGGTATCTGATGGGTGTATGAATATGGAGGGTTTAGACAGATATGGGCTAAGTGCTGGAAAATGGGCCTAGATTAGGTTATTATATCTGGTCGGCATGGATGAGTTAGATTGAAGGGTCTTCACATCTTTACGACTCAATGACAAAGTGACACTTTACTTGTCCCTTCCCCCTTGCAGGGAGAGTAAGATTAATTTTAACAAATACCACACACTCCCGACTCCCATTCCTTGCTTGTCTGAGATGGAGCAGAAATCAGACCTCCAGTACACAGCAATACCACAAGGGGGCAGTGCATTTACCATCCGCAGGAAGTGGTCTGAACCAACAAACTCAATGACAGAGTTGAAGATCTGAGGTGTCGGGAATGTTGCCGATTGGTTTTGTGGTTATGTATTTGTGGCCTGTTGGCAGTCTGACATATGGAAACCTGTTACCAGGCGAAAGTAACTCCAAGACAAACCACTGAGAGGCCTACAGTCCTCCAGTTGGTGTCCAATATCAAGTGTCCACTATCAACACTTACACCAGCTCAGAACCACTTAGCACTGAGCAAACACCAAACCTGACATATGATGGGACTGTGCTAGTAATCCAGGGACCTGGACCAATCCTCCAAAGGCATCAGTTCGAATCCTGCTCCAATAGCCTCCCCAATCCCCAGGGAGGAGAGGAATAAAATTCAATGATCAAATCTGGAATAAAATGCAAGTTTTATGACGAATAAAGATCATTAAATTGCTCCTGCAGACCGTGTCAGTGGAAATCCCTGCAGTCTATCATCCCTACGGAGACGATTTCCCCTGCCAGGCTGGATAATCTAATCGAATCAGAGGACCCTCTTCGGAGGGTTGGTGTGGGCTTGTTGGGCTGAAGGGCCTGTTTCCACACTGTAGGAAATCATTCCTACTGCCAGGAATTGGAACATGTGCCAGACTGTGGAAATGTCACCATTCAGGTCCCACAGCCCATTCACAGTTTGTCAAATCCCAGTTTGTGAAGGATTTGCCTTGGAGTCTTCCCCCAAAGGCTTCACAATGAATTCTTTCACTGTTCCACAGGCTAAAGAAGAACGCAGTGCAATATCATCCCACTCAGTCAGTGATATTGCCAACCCATGCAACGGTGAGCCAACCACATCCTCTCTGTCTTTGAGGAACAGCATCTCATTCTCCGCTTGGGGGACCCTGCAGCCGTCAAGATTTGATATCCAGTTCAATAATGTTAGGGCCTGCACACTTTCTCCCACCCCCTGCTTTCAGCACTGCTTTCATGGTTCCCATGAGTAGCTTTTGATTCTCCGAAGCTCACCCTTATCGATCCTTCTGTCTGCCTGACTTGTTGTTCTCTCCCTCTGGCATCTGTCTCCACCTATCATTAATTCCTTCCCCCTTTTTTTGCCCCCTTGGCTTTAAGGATATATACACCCACCATTTCCTCGCTACTAGCAACTCTGAGGAAATGCACGAGAAACATTAGCTCTGTGTTTTCTCTACTGACACTGCCAGACCCGCTGAGCTGTGAGAGGTTTCAAGCAGGGGTGTGTTGTCGCAGTTACACAGAACCTTGGTGAGGCAGGTTTGGGCTCCTTTTCTGAGGAAGGATGCTCCTGCTCTCGAGGGAGCGCAGCGAAGGTCTATCAGGCTGATTCCGGGGACAGTGGGACTGATATATGAGGAGAGATTGACTAGGTTAGGATTGTTTTTGCTGGAGTTTATGTGGGGGAGGGGGCGGGGATCTCAGAGAGACTTATAAAATCCTAATAGGTCTAGACAGGGTAGATACAGGGAGGATGTTCCTGATGGGGTGGGGTATCCAGAACCAGTCCGAGGGTTCGGGTGGACCATTTAGGACAGAGGTGAGGAGACATTTCTTCACCCAGAGAGGGGTGAGCCAGTGGAATTCATTACCACAGGAAGTAGCTGATGCCAAAACATTGATTGCATTGAAGACGGCTAGATATAGCACTTGGGGTGAATGGGATCAAAGGTTATGGGGAGAAAGAAGGATGAGGCTGTTGAGTTGGATGATCAGCCATGATGGAGATGAATGGCAGAGCAGGCTCGAAGGGCCGAATGGCCTCCTCCTGCTCCTGTCTTCTGCTTCGTGTTTCTACATTTCTCCAGCAATTTCTATTTTTTTGCGAGAGTCCCTCTCTTTCACTCTCTCTTCCTCCCTCACTCCATCCACCGTGACAACGACAGCCTGATCACCATCCCATTATCGCTCCCCGTTAACCAAACGTCAACACATTAGCTTCAAACATTCCTGACAAGCGGATGTGGCATTCAACCTGCTGGCCCCCACCGGGGCTCTGGTTACAACTGGGCCGGGAGAGTAACTGATGTAGGCCAGAGCCTGTCAGTCCGGGAAGTGCACTGACACAGAGACTCACCACAGCACGGACTGCCCGAGCACTGCCTCTCCAGGGTCAGCACCTGCTTCTCCAGCACCTCCAGGCGGTTTAGGAGAGCCTGAATATCGTCGCAGCCACAGACCTGTGGAGGGATGTTAATCCTGTGAGTGAAGACCACCTGATTGGTGGGGTCGACGGTGTGCTCAAAGCTCTGGTCATCCCTGGCCTCATCTCGAGCCTCAAAGATGCGGGCCAGGGGCCTAGCGACGTTAGCCGAGCAGTTCCTGCAGTACGGCAGCTTGATGTTGTAGACGTGGTTGAAGGTGGTGGGGCGGCCGGATGTGGCGTTGGGCAGCAGTGCCCGCCGCTGACGGATGGTCTTCACAAAGATGGCGCAGTCGCCCCCCTCCAGGCTCACTGTGACCAACAGGAGGAGGATCTTAAAGGCCAGCCCCATCTCTGTTGCTGCAAGTGGGGGTGGGGGCGGGAGGAGTCCAGGCTTGTGCAGGGGCTTGGGGGTCGCGCCTTCAGTCAGTAGGTCTGTTCGAACACAGGCTCGTGCCACGATACCCTGGAGAGGGAGAAATGACACAATTAGTTACGGTTGTAAAAAAGGTATCAGCCATGGCTCAGTAGCACTCTGACCTCTTACCCGCGAGTCACGGGTTCAGATCTGACTGGGGATTTGAGAACACCAAACCAGATTGACCCCCAAGGGGAGTGCAGCCCCATGGGAATGCAGCACTGTCCGAGTGCCAACTTTCACAAGATGTATTCAAACCAGGCCTCTCCTGCCCTCTTAGGTGCCTAGAACGTATCTCATGGCAGTGTGGCTGGCATAGTACAGCTCTGCCCCAGGGCCTAGTGCCAATGTTAATGTCCCAACCAGCACCACTCGAAGATAGATAGACAGTCTACTCATCATGCAGCCTGTTTGTGGGATCTTGCTGTGTCCAGACCTTTCTAACTTACATTATAACAATACTCTTGTTGGAAGGATATTGTGAAACCTGAAAGGGTGCAGAAAAGATTTACAAGGATGTTGCCAGGGTTGGAGGGTTTGAGCGACAGGGAGGGGCTGAACAGGCTGGGGCTGTTTTCCCTGGAGCGTCGGAGGCTGAGGGGTGGCCTTATAGAGGTTTATAAAATCATGAGGGACATGGATAGGATAAATAGACAAAGTCTTTTCCCTGGGGTGGGGGAGTCCAGATCTAGAGGGCTTAGGTTTAGGGTAAGAGGGGAAAGAGACCTAAGGGGTAATTTTTCACACGGAGGGTGATACGTGTATGGAATAAGCTGCCAGAGGGAGTGGTGGAGGCTGGTACAATTGCGACATTTTAAAAATATCTGGATGGGTATATGAATAGAAAGGGTTTGGAGGGATAAGGGTCAAAAGCTAACAACTGGGACTAGATTAATTTAGGATATCTGGTTGGCATGGATGGGTTGGACCGAAGGGTCTGTTTCTGTGCTGTACATATCCATGACTCTATGCATTTCAAAAGGACTAATTGACTATGAAATGCTTTGGGATGTCCTGTGGAGGGGAAAGGTCATTTCGAAATTAGCATCTTTTTGTTCTTTCAGTCTTTCCATTGTGACAGTGAGCAGCTGTTGGGAAACTTCAGGAAAAGGCTTTTTACGAACCCAGCTCAATCTCTGACCATCAATCAGCTGGGTAGGAAGGCTACTGAGGTAAGGGAGATGGCTGGGAGATGGGGGAGGGTAGTGTTAGAGGCCCCACATCCCATGTGTGAACCATTGCGTGCTGACTGTAATGAGTGACCATGATCTAACCCTTCACTACAGGAAATCTGGGAATCTCAGAGGGAGAGAGGAAGCTGGACTTGGCTGTCTGCCTCTCTCTGGATTTCCCCAGGGAAACCGTTGGGCCCTGCCTAACTCCCTGTTTCCCCACCCCCCCATCCCTGAGCCAACCCAGCTGCTCTGCACTGGCGACTGCAGCGTCCTGGAACAGAAGGCTCCATATTCCAACTGAAGCTCAGTCACTCACTGCGACTGTTGACGTGGGGAGGCTGCAGGAAGGTGCATTTACATAGCACTGTCAGTGTAATAAGCTAGTCCAAGGCACATCAGCAGAGCAATGCTTGATAAGGGCACATCAGGATGGGGAGAACGAGACAACGTTTTGCAGGAAAATCTTGAAGGATCGAAGGGAAGTGGGAGGTTTCTGGAGGCCACGTGTGGAGTAAATCCTGGAGGTGATGACGGAGATGGGAATAGGGGAGGTTAGGTAGGGGCCTGGCAGCATTTCAAACCATTTGCACTGTAAACTGGGAGGTCAGGCCCAGGTCAGTGGACAATGGGTGGACAGGGCTTAGTCTGCATTAGATTGAGGGTTCCTGCACGCTGTGCAAGCCCTAAACACAGGGGGGCAGGGGGAGAAGGGATGGGGAGCAGGTGGAAACGATGCTTTTCCAAACAGCTCAATGCAGAACAAGGAGACTGACAGAGCTGGGAACTGATGGGAATCTGCCAGTTTCCACATACACTCGCTACATGGAGACACTCGCTACATGGAGACCCTCGCTCAAGGACAGGCTTCCTTAGGCAGCACCTGGCCTGGGCTGGGCCAGGCTCATTAGTTTCCACAATGTGTCACCAATCTGAAGGGGAAATAGGCTAAACCCAGCAGGGACCAGGGGACAGGCGGGGTGGGGAAACAGGCCTAAATCCAGCAGGGAGCAGGGAACAGGAGGGGATGGAGGGAACAGGCATAAACCCAGCAGGGATTAGGGAACAGGCGGGGGTGGGGAAACAGGCCAAAACCCAGCAGGGATTAGGGAACAGGAGGGGATGGAGGAAGCAGGCATAAACACAGCAGGGATTAGGGAACAGGCGGGGGTGGGGAAACAGGCCGAAACCCAGCAGGGAGTAGGGAACAGCAGGGAATTTGGGATATAGGCTAAACCCAGCAGGGATCCCGGAACAGGAGGGGATGGGGAAACAGGCTGTGATGGTGAATGTAGGGGAAGGCTCATGTGGAGAACAGGTTCCACCCTGAGCTGTTTCTGCACTGAAGAGGAGATGAGTCTCTCTCTCTCTCGAAGTGCCATCCCCACAGTCACACTCGAAAAGTGGCAGCCAATCAGGCTGGTGGGGGGAGTGGGGGGGGAGTGGTGGAAAGGGTGGGAGTCAGAGTGGGAGATGGGAAAGGAGTCAAGCTGGGTGTGGGAGTGAGTGGGAGCCAGGGTGGGGTGAGGGGGAGAGGGTGGGAG
>NC_057746.1:30072558-30075172 GCF_004010195.1 Chiloscyllium plagiosum | reverse complement strand
TTGGGGAGAGTGAAGGTGAGTGCTGGGGGAGGTGAGGGTGAGGATTAGGGGCCAGGTGGATGGATAGTTGGGGGGTAGTATGTGGAGGTGAGGGATGGGTGTTCGGAGAGGTGTAGCTGAGGGATTGGCTGGGGGTGAATGTTGAGGTTAGGTTGAGGTGAACTGAATGGAAATTTCAGTCTGTTTCTTTGTGTCTCCCCTCCACACCTGATCCGATGTTTAATTTATAAAAAGACACATTTCAAACCGCCTGGATAACTGGGAATCACAGAGAGTATTGGGATAGCAATATATCCAGAGAGACAGGTAGCTCCTTTCTTCCTGTCCCGTAGTTGTTGGAAAGCTTTTGTGAATGGAATAGATTCAGCAGCAGGCTGTTTAACACCCCCCCCCCCCCCAAAAACCGATTCACTGGAAAAGCTGAAATGTTGAAACAGTCGCTTAAATAAGCAGCGATCGCAGACTCAGGGAGTTTGCACGTCAGTATCAGTCTGACCTTTCTCTCCCTTAAAGGAATCCTTTGTGCCCACTTAATGAGAGGGAGACGGAGAGAGAGGTCCCATTGAGCCTCAAGGACAAGACCTCGATTGAGTAAGGCAGCATCCTACACAGGAGGAGGTTGTCAGGCAAGGACGCAACATGAAAATCTAACATTACACAGAAAACGCAGCCGTGATTAGTGAAAGAAACACACAGCTCATTAACCTGATTGATTCAGGAGAGGCCGACCCAGTAAATCAATAAATAAACAGCCTCAAATGCAGCGGGAAAAGATAGCAATCGCATTCATTGGCCCAACCCTTCATCCTTCCTCAAGCACAGGCCCTGTATTTTGATGTTCCTTTCTGGCACTTGTCCTCGGAAAAAGCCTCTGAGTGTCCGCTATCATCTGGGGTTACACCTTTTTCCCCCCATTAATTAAAAGTGATTCCTGCTCCTAATGGGCATCAGAGCTTTGAGCAGAGGGCAGGAAGTGTCACTGTCTTGTGGCTGAGTAGATTTTAAACTGAGGTCTCATCTGCTCTCTCTGCTGAATAACAGCCAGGGGATTTTGGAGAAGGGATGTTCTCCAATGATAAGCCCTCAATCAACACTGTTTCAAAGTGTTATTATTATCACTGGTCATTATTCGCTGCTGTTTGTTGGGAATTTCCTGTTGATAAATGAACCTTGTTCATCTTAACTCAACCACAACAGCAACCCACTGCAGATCTACCAACTGGAAACTGCTCCCGGCTGATCCATGAAAGGCATTATGTAAATGCAAAATTCTCTTCTCTCCTGTGGAATTTCACATGGGGAGGGGGTTAAGTGCATTCCACAATCTCTGTGCACAGCTGTCCAGCCACTTGTATGATTCTCTGAGGTGTACTTGGGGTTACCATGTTATAAACACAGGAGCTAATCCTCACACAGCAAGCTCCTATAACCAGGTAAACTGCTGCTGGTGTTAGTTAAACCTGAGCCCAAGGTATCAAATTCCTATGTTGTTTTTATCAGTTAGTTTGATGTATCTTTACATTAATCTGGCTAACCTTCCTGTCTCACTGCATCTGGACAATGTACATCACTTTGTTATCTCATCTGCTCATCCATGCCATCCTGATAACGTATATTTTAACAGAAACAGCCTCCAAATCTCCGCAGTTGATCATCCCTTGCAGTTTCTTTGGTGTTTCGCTTTCATGTGATAAAGGGATTAATGAGGTGAACTTGGAATTGAACCTTTGAACAGGGGGATTGATGATTCCTGTAAGTACTAGGCTCAGCCACCCACATGTACAGCCACAGTGAGATCCGAATGTATCTGGTGCTGGGGCTTAGAGGCCAGGGATCTGGTTAAAAGGCGGAGATATGGTCAAGGGTTGAACACACTCAAGCTGAAAGTATTTTGAATGCTTAATGTACCACTTTTGCATCAAATTTCTTTCTACATAACTTGAATAAATATGTTAACACGTTCAAGAAGAATTGGTGAATGATTAAGTAAAGAAGGCAGAAGAATGTCCAATGTGTGTGTGTATGTATGTGTCTGCATGTATGTATGTGTGTGTGTGTGGATCTGTGTATACATGTGTGTGCATATGTATCTGCATATGTGTTCATATGTGTATGTATCTGTGTAAGCATGTGTTTGTCTATATGTGCACCTCTGTGTGTCTCCCCATACACATGTATATACATGTTTGTGCGTATATCTGTGTATGTGTGTGTACCTCTGTATGTGTGTTTGCGTGTGTAACTGTTTATGTGTGTTTGTATGTATATCTGTGTGTGTATCTGTGTATGTGTTTTTCTCTATATGTATATCTGGGCATGTGTATCTGTGTAAGTGTGTTTGTCTATATGTATATCTGTGTGTGTATTTGTATGTATATCTGTTTGTGTATATTTGTGTATGTGTGTTTGTCTACATGTATATTTGTGTGTGTATATCTGTGTACGTGGGATTGGCTATATGTATATCGTGCATGTATCTGCTTATGTGTGTTTCTCTATATGTATATCTGTGTGTATCTATGTATGTGTGTTTGTCTATATGTATAGCTGTGTGTGTATCTGTGTATGTGTGTTTATCTATATGTATATCAGTGTGTGTGTGTGTTTGTCTATA
>NC_057746.1:30068325-30072058 GCF_004010195.1 Chiloscyllium plagiosum | reverse complement strand
ACATATTGTCTTCCTGGTTCGAAACAAACACTTCAGGTCTGGACCTTTCACATGAAAACCCTGACACCTGAGCTAATCTATTTCCTAACCCCTCTAAATATCTTTCTTCTTCTTCAGAAATGTTTCACAGATTTAACTTGTGGCAGCATCTCTGCCAACTGATTGTTATAACTGAGAGGCTTGCTCGCCATTTCAGAGGCAATTCAGAGGCAGTGACATTGCTATTGGCCGAGAGCTACTTGTAGGTCAGACCGGATAAGGACAGCAGAATTTACTCTTTAAAGGAAGTTAGTGAAACGGATGGTTTTGACAAAAATCATTTCATGCCTTTGTGAGATTTTTAATTCCAGATATTTAAATATCAAATTCTACCACGTGTTTTGAGTTTTGAAATATATTATTTGGCTCTATGGATTCCTAATCCACTGATGATACTATATCACCATCATTTACCTCATTTAGACCCTCCTTCCTTAATCTGTGGTGAATCAATCAAAGGCAAACTTATAAAACCAGAGGGCCCTGCGTGACTGAAATGAAATGAAGAACTGGATCACTGGAAACCTGGAGAAACCCAGCAGGTCAGGCAGCAGCCGTGGAGAGAGAAACAGTGTTCGTATTTTGAGTCAGTTACCCTTTGTCAGATGTGAAATTAGCTGAGAAATGGTGGTTTGAATATTTCAGTCAAAAATGGAAATCTTCAGAGAGAGAGAGAGAGGCAGAATTTCTATTTGTTTCTGTTTGCAATATGATTTGTTTCCAGTAAGAACTGATATCCTGTGAATGATAACCACCTGTGAGTTTACTCTCTCAGACCAGATGTGAACAACAGCATAGAATAGAATCCCTACAATGTGGAAACAGGCCATTTGGCCCAACAAATCCACGCAGACCCTCTGAAGAGTAACCCACCCAAACCCATTCCCTTACCCTATCATTTTATATTTTCCCTGACTAATACACCTAACCTACACACCCCTGAACACTATGGACAATCTAGCCTGGCCCACTCACTTAATCTGCACACCTTTGTGACTGTGGGACGAAACCGGAGCACCCGGAGGAAACCTGCACAGATGTGGGGAGAATGTGCAAACTCCACACAGACAGTAACCCGAGGCTGGAATTGAACTGGTTCCCTGGTGCTGTGAGGCAGCAGTGCTAACCACTGAGCCACCCTAAATGGTCATCTGAGGAAAACATGATGGGGCTACCCAGGGAAATGTAGCATCCTCAGTCTAATCAGTGATATTATTGGAAGAGAAACTGTCTCATGATTAAATGCAATTGTTTATTAAGTATGTAGTAACAATGATGTATATTCACCTGTATGAAAATAATAATTTCATTATGAATAACATTCATTAAAATAATAATATTAGGATGTTCCAAAGCACTTTATAACAAGGTGTATTGGAGGTTCACTCAATGGTGTAACGTGAGAAATTCTGTGGTGAATTTGTCTGCAGCAGTGTCCCACAAACAGTGTAATGCGATGTCTAAACTGTGATGTTGACTGAGGAATAATATTGACCAGGGACAACCCCCACTGCTCTTCAGAGTCGTCCTATGGAATATTTAATTCCACATGAGGGAGCATACAAAGCTCGGTTTAACATCTCACCTGTTGGATGGCACCTCCAACTGTGCTGCACTCCCTCAGGACTGCACTGGGATGGTCAGCTTGGTTACATGCTGAGGTCTTTGGAGGAGAATTGACAGCCTCCTGACTCAGAGGCTGAACTGCAGCAGAGACACAGCAGCAGAGTTCTCCGTGACCTCCAGTTTATAAAAGGTAAAATCTGGGAGAGCAGCCTGAAGTATTATCATAGTCAGGGCTGGAGCAGCACTTCCCAAACTGTGTGGGAAACCTCCCCCCCCCCCCCCCCCGGGGGGGGGTCACCGAAACACCAGATGGCGTTGGGTTTTATTGTGTGGACCATAAATTGTGAATAAGAAGCTGCAGGCCCCATCTCAAACTGGCCTGGAAGGAAAGGTGTTCCAGGATTTTAACCCAGTGATGGTGAAGGAATTGTGACCTAGTTCCAAATCAGTATGGTGCATGGTCAGGAATGGTGTTTCAATGACTCTGCTTTACCTGGATATCGATGTGGTACAGGTTGTAGGGAGCTTTCAGAGAACACTGATGGTGCAGTGAGTTCCCACAGTGCAGTTTATAGGTGGGACACTCTGCTGTCTCAGTGCAATGGTGGTGGGTGGAGTTCTGAACCATCAGGCCGATTGGTCCTGCACCGGGTCAAGCTTTCGCAGTGTTGTTGTAACAGGACCTCTCCAGGCAAGTGACAGGTATTTCATCACATTCCTAACGTGTAGACTGACATTGGGCAGTTAGGAAGTGAGTTACTGACCTCAGATTTCCCTGTTCTTATCATCACAGTATTTATGTAGTTAATCTGGTTAAGTTTCTGGTGAATGGTCAACTCCCAGAATGTTGCTGGTTAGCAATCAGTGATGGTGATAGTGTATGTCAGAGAGCTGGTTCGATACCCATTTCTCAGAGATGGTCATTGTCTGGCACTTGTTTGCTGTGGCCATTACTGATGATACCAACTGACCTGTCCCTGCACTCTGTGCCCTCACACAGGAGGAGGGTGTAAAATGTAACGGCTGTAATTGACATGACACTTTGAAATAGATTTTAAAAAGGCTCAAGACTGGAATGAGGAAATTGCTTCCCTGCCACCCAGACTGTGGATTAACATGACCAACACTTTGAGAGTAACAATGTCCAATTCACAGCCAGCAGTTAAATAAAAACCACAGTCCGTTTTCTTGTGTGGATTTAAGTACATGCTGATTTCTCCTGTTTATTGGTTTATTATTTCTGATTTCAGATTGGGAGAACATTTCTAAGCACAAAGGTAAGATCCTCGTGTGATAACAAGGGATTTTATCTCTTGATCACCTTCTCTTCTCACTCTCCAGTAACAACTTGGATCCTTCAGGGTAACTTTCTGGGCACATGTTGCTGCTTCAGTGTCTCAATCACCAGCAGCACCTACTGGGAAATAGCAGGGACACTGCCCACAGTTTTCCATCTATCGATGGGAATGAATGGCAGATGAAGAGCAGCATGGATGCAGTTTCCAATCTGCATCACTATTGGGTGGCTCACAGCCCAGCTGTGTGAACTTAGAAAGCAAGCTTTCAAATCGAAGAATTTCTGATTTTTAATGGGTATAATTAATATCATTCAGTCTCTGTCTCTTTCATCCTTTCCACTCCATGACCCCGGGTCTCTTGCTGATTTAATTTAGTTTGAGGAACTTGCAGAAGCTCCTTGAGGTATTGTTCATGGTCCAGTCATCTTTAGCTGTATTATAATTTATTTTTGGAATGTGTACATTTGTTATCTATTCTTTTATTGTCTTTGAGGAGGTGGTGTTGAGCAAACTTTTAAAATTGGTGGAGTCCACGTAGTGTCGGTGTTCCCACGAAGCTGTTGGGATGGATTTCCAGAATTTTAAGGCAACAATAGTGAAGGAAGAGTAGTATAGTCCCAATTCAGGATGTTGTGGGAGTTTGAAGAGGCCTCGTAGCTGATGGGTGGTGATGACCCCATGCGTCTGCTTCCAATGTCTTCCTCGGTGGTGGAGGTCAGAGGTTTAGCAGGAAATCAAATGGACACATGATGGATGTAAAGCTGCAAGGTTTTGTGATTAAAGTAGGGGAACAGGACTGTTTGAGTGGCTTTACACAGTGTTGGCATCAA
>NC_057746.1:30056575-30067286 GCF_004010195.1 Chiloscyllium plagiosum | reverse complement strand
AGGGGGGGGGGTGGGGAGAAGGGGAAGTGCAGGGAGAGGGAAGTGAAAAGGAGATAGAGGGGAAAGGGAGGCTGAGGCTATCGGGCCAAAGAGGGTCAGACAGAAGAAGGTGGCTGGACAGTGGAGCAAGGGTGGTAAAAGGGAGTGAGGATGTTGATAAGAGAGGAGAGGGAGGGTAGAGAAGGATGTTGAGAGGGAAGGGGCATGGAGATGTAAGGGGGAGGGAAATGGGAAGTGGATAGAGAGAATTCGGGAAGGTTGTGATAGAAGAGAAGTGCATGGAGAGGGAGGGGATATAGAGAGGAGTAGGGAAGGTGATGGGGGAGGGAGAAGGATAAAGCCTGGAAACACAACCTTGGTGCAACGTGTCCGTGCCGACCAAGTTTCCAAAACTAAAATATTCCCATTTGCCTGGTTTTGGTCCATACCCCTCCAAACCTTTCCTATTCATGTACCTACCAAATGTCTTTTAAATGTTAGAACTGTACCTGAGTCTACCACTTGCTCTGGAAGTACATTCCAGATGTGAACCAGGCCCTGTGTGAAAAGGTTGCCCCTCAGGTCCCTTTTAAATCTTTCTCCTCTCACCTTAAATCTATGCCCCCCAATATTGAACTACCGCAGCCTTGGGAAAAGATCTTTGTTGTTCATCTTATCCATGTCCCTCATGATTTTATAAACTTTTATAAAGTCATCTCTCAATGTCATATGCTGAAGTGAAAAAGTCCCAGCCTATCCAGCCTCTCCTTATTACTCAAACCATCCAATCCCGGTAACTTCCTGGTCAATCTTTTCTGAACCATCTCCAATTAAATCATGTCTGTCCTATAGCAGGGTGATCAGAACTGTCCCCAGTATTCCAACATCCAACATCCTGTACAACGTCAACATGATGTCCCAACTCCAATACTCAGTCGCCTGAGCAATGAAAGTACGTGCGCTGAACATCTTTTTAACTGCCCTATCTACCTATGACGCAACTCACAAATAACTATGTATCTGAACCCCTGGGTCTCTCCGTTTGACAACCCTCCCCAGGGCCCCACATTAAATGTATAAGTCCTGCCCTTGTTTGTTTTACCAAAATGCAGTACCTTATATTTATTTGAATTAAACTCCATCCGCCACTTCTGAGCCCATTGTTCCAACTGATCAAGATTCCCTTGTAATCTTAAATAACCTTCTTCATTGCTGTGACGATGCTGTCACTTTAAAAAGGTTGTTTTGTATTTGGTTTCTATCAGGAGAGCTGGAAGGCAGAGGTGCCCAGAAGTCTGCCTTCACAATGGCAGGGGAGTGGTCAGTTCTCCCAATTCAGGTTATTTCTCTGGTTTCTTTGAGTTGACAGTGAGAGGCCGATTGCAGCAGAGAAACTTTCCAAGCTTCAACAGTTGGCTCTTGGCTGGCTTCCTCTCAGAAATCTCTATGGGAGTTGTTCCCTCCTGCCTGTAAGAAGCTGGATTTGATTTTACCTTTTGCTGAAAATGTGTTGCTGGAAAAGCACAGTAGGTAGGCAGCATCCAAGGAGCAGGAGAATCAACGTTTCGGGCAGGGCCAAGGGGTGTGGTTTTGGGATGTTGCTCTTCAGTTAACTGGCTGTATTGAGTTGGTTGGGTTTTCAAATAGTAAGCTTATTCTAAATTCTGTTTTCTTTTACTAGTGCTTCAACTGAAGTGTTTAAATAAATTCTGTTTGTTTCAGGCCAAGTGGTTTGATCAGCTGCATCACTCCTTGAATAACCACCCCACATCTGCCTTTAAAATAAGAAAAGGTTATGCTCTGGGAGACCTGCTGAATATATTTTGCTGGGGTCTGGCCTAATCCCAAACACTGTCATCTGCACCACTCGATGTTTGTCACCCACACACATACTAACCATGCCTCCTAAATGCTTGTCCAAATCATTTGTATAAATGACAAACAACAGTTTGAACCAACACCAATCAATGTGGAACACAGCTGATTCTCGGCCTCCAGTCTGAAACACAACACTCCACCACCAAGCTCTGTCTCCCAGTGTCAAGTTAATGGATCTGGGAAGGGATGTAGTCAGGAGTGGGGAGAGTCGTGAGAAAGGAGAGAGGATTGGGGAGGCAGTAAGAGAATGTGGGAATGGGGATAGAGAGGAGTTGGGAAGATGCTGAGAGAGGGAGCATGGAGAAGGGAGTGGGGCAGGGGAGTGGGGAGCGGGGAGGGTATTGAAAGAGAGTGATGTGGAAAGTGAGGGAATGGGGTTGATGTGAGATGGGAGAGAAGGAAAATGAGGGACTTGGATTGTGAGGAGCAGGGGAGTCTGAGACCTTTCTGGAGACCCAGCACCATTACCCAGGTTGGCTTTCTGACCATCATTAGAGAATCGTTACTATCTCAAGGTCAGAGACTCGGGAGGAGCCGAGCACCAACCCCCTGGATCGGAGGGAGCAGCCCTCAGTGAGTGAACTCTGAAAGCTGAAAGTGAAAGCTCTCCGTGTGGGAGGGAGCTGTCACCTTCCACTTTACTCTTTACACATCTGTCGGGAAAAGGTGGAAAATATTCGATCAAATTGTGGGAAAGGAAGAGATGAGTCTCAAATCCTCTTTAATTTCAGGAAGGGGTCATTCCAGTGGGATCGGGTGGATATTAAAACTCCAGATCTCACTGTCTCAACCCTTCCAATGGTCTCTGCTCCTTTCAGGGAGTTCTGAAAAACCATCACTTTATCGGAGTTTTTACTAAAATGGTTTACATTCTATTCCCTGCTTTCACTCTCAATGTCTCCATTTCTGAAGCCCAAGAGCCGCTGTGCTTTGCTGACTGTTCTCTCAATATGACCTGTCACCATCAAAGATTCATCCACATGACCCTCCCACCAGACCCCTCTGTTCCTGTCGATAGAATTATAACATTAAGCCAACATTGTACCTCTTTCCTCCTTCTGTTAAGACACATCACCTCATAATCCTCTGCTTCAACTCAGTCTGTCACTTGTCTGCCTATTTTCTCACCCAGGATGTCAGAGATGGCTTGTGAACAAGACTCCTGTCATCCATCAGTTTTGGAAGAGAATGTGGTGGGGGAGGGTTTGTAATCAGTAAGTTTGTACATGGCACAGGGATTGGCTGGGTGGTGAATAGTGAGGAAGAAGGTTTGAGCTTTGAGGAAGATAAAGGTGGGTTGGTCAGAATGGCAGAAAAGTGGGAGGTGGTGTGCTAGAAAAAGTAACAGGATAAGGCATTTCTCAATGAATGACAGGAGACTAGGAAGCTCAGAGAAACCGAGGGATCTTTGGATGCCTGTCCACAGATCCTTAAAGGTGGCAGGACAGGTTAACAGGGTAGTTCATCAGTTAATGTCAAAGAGCAGGGAGCCGTAAATCCTTTGGTCAGGCCACAGTTGGAGTACTGTGTGAAGTTTTGTTCACCTCACTACAGGAGGTGATTTCACTGGAGGCAGGTACAGAGGGGATTCACCAGGATGTTGTCTAGTTTGAAGCATTTTAGCTTTGGGGTGTGCTGATTAAGCTTGGGTTGTGTTCTTTCGAGCAGAAAAAGCTGAGGGGGGAACCTGATTGAGGACCTAATGTGGGCATAGACAGGCAGTCAAGATTAGAGTAGTGCTAGAAAAGCACAGCAGGTCAGGCAGCATCTGAGGAGCAGGAAAATTGACGTTACGGGCAGGAGCCCTTCATCAAGAATGAGGCTGGAAGATTCGGGGATGGAGAGATAAATGGGAGGAGGTGGGGCTGGGGAGAAGGAAGTTGAGAGTGCAATAGGTGGAGGGAGGAAGGGGTAAAGGTGATAGGTCAGAGAGGAGAGTGGAGCGGATAGGTGGGAAGGAAAATTGTCAGGTCGGACAGGTCATGAGGGTGGTGTTGAGGTGGAAGTTTGGAACTGGTGGGGGGATGAGAAATGAGGAAACTGGTGGCTCCCCCTCCCACTCTGCCGAGGACATGCAGGCCCTGGGCCTCCTCCACCGTCCCTCCCTCACCACCTGACGCCTGGAGGAAGAACGCCTCGTCTTCCGCCTTGGAACACTTCAACCCCAGGGCATCAATGTGGACTTCACCAATTTCCTCATTGAATGTGACAGTCAGTGATTACTGATTCATTTGAAAACAGGGCTTTCATCCTAAAAAGTTTGAGAACTGCTTATCTAACCAGCCGCTCAGTTCTGTCAAACCTTCACCAACATTTCAAAGAAGAGACAAGTCAGGCTGACCTTTAATCACTCGCCAGCAATATCCATGGGAGAAAGTGAGGACTGCAGATGCTGGAGATCAGCATCGAGAATGTGGCACTGGAAAAGCACAGCAGGTCAGGCAGCATCCGAGGAACAGAAGAATCGACGTTTCATCAGGAAATCCATACCCAAGGATAAAGTGGAAAGCCATTGTATGACAGGTCAGGAGGACTGGAAATCAAAGATCCTTTCCTGACTAAAATGGATGGTAGCTCGGTGTCAAACCGATTCTATCTTTGCACCATTTGCTAATGTTACTCATCTTTCAGTGCAGTTTATGGAGAGCCAGCACAGTGTTTCCAATAGGAATCAAGTGCTGTAAGATTAAAGACAAGAGATTTAGAGCCAAGTGAGAGAAACCCCTTCACACAGAGTATTGTGAGGATGTGAATTTCTCTTACAGGTTTAGTGACTGAGGTTCAATGCTGTGGAGTGACAGGTGGTTCTCAAACTCTGCCTCAATACAGACCACTCAGAGGCTGGAGTTCAAAGTGTAGCCTGGAAAATAATTCTGGTCCCGCCGTGAAATATATACACACAGACTTCATCAACTAAAGATATTTATTGAGGTGACCATTAATTTTATCAACATTATTAATTTTCTGTGGAATACAATTTATTAAGCAATTTCCCTGCAGTTACACATTTGGCCGAAGGACGGAGCAAAACCCAAAGAGTGAATTCAGTCAAAAACGAAAGTAATGTTTTTCAGGGAGGGGCTGCTGTTGTGAACGTCTTTACTTTTTACACATCTGTCGGGAAAAGGCGGAAAATGTTCGGTCAGATTGTGGGAAAGTAAGAGGTGAGACCCAAATCCTCTTTAATTTAAGGAAGGAGTCATTCCCAGTGGGATCGGGTGGATATTATTCCCGCTGAAAGATCCCAATCAAATCCAAGGAGTTGAACGGGGAGCCGCTGGAGATTGTCCAGGGAAAAGGTGAGAACTTTCTCCAATGTCTCTGATCAGCTGAACAGAGCCTGGAGCTGGCTCCTGTCAGTATAAGGGAACAGGAGGGAGAGGCAATCTGCAACATTAAAGTCTCAGGGTCAGACACAGAGACTGGAAAGGGAGACGGAAGTAAAAAGGAGGAACATAGTGAGGGCCAGGAGACAGAATATGACCCACTGGGGTTTCTGTTTAGAGAGAAAAAATTCAATCCTGGAGATAGTTGTGATGCCACCTTTGCTGAAATAAACTTTAATTGAAGAGTTTCTCTTGTGCTGAGTCCATTCTTTCCCTCTCGGGTTTTCTGTCTCCACCATCGACAGCAGTGACTCCAGCTTCCTGGGTCCTAAACTCCGCATCTCTTTCCCTTCCTCAATCCATTAATTCCTCTCCACTGCTCTCTGCCCCTTTCAGAGGGTTCTGAAAAATCTCTCCACTTCTCTCTCATCTCATGTGCCGGAGTTTTGCGGCACAGAAGGAGGCAATTTTGCCCTTCGTATCCACAGTGACTCTCCAAATGAACAAATATCTTTCCCCTTCCTTTGCACGTTATTATTTGTTCAGATTATCATTCACTAATCTATTTAAGCTTCTATTGACTCTGCGTAAGCTACCTGTTCAGTCACTACATGCTGGTCTCAAGTCACTTGCTGTGTAAAAAATATTTTTCTCACATCACGTGCGTTTATTTTGAAATCACTTCCAATCTGCTCTATGGTTTTCCATCCTTTTACAAGCGAGAATCGTTTCCACCAAACCCCTCTGTCCTCCCACACATGATTTTGAAACCTTCTATCAGATGTCCCCTGAGCTACCTTCTCTCCATGGAGAATGGTCCTAACATCTCTAATCTAACTCTGGAACTGGAGTTTCTCATCTCTGGTACTATTCTTGTCAAGAATAATAAAAAAAGCAAACCGCAGATACTGGAGATCTGGAACATTAAAAAAAAATTGCTGGAGGAACTCAGCATATCTGGCAGCATCTGTGGAGAGAAAGGCAAAATGTTGAAGGACAAACTGTGGTAGTGCAGGCTTAGAGGGCTGAAAGGCCTGTTCCTGTTCTGTAATGTTCTTTGTTCTAGAAAACGGAGTTAGTATTTCCAGTCCAGTGATTTCTTCAGAATTCTAGGTTTCTCCAGAAAAGTTTCTGAGTTTCTGCTGGGTTTCTCTGTTTTTGTTTGTCACTGTTGTGTGTATGTTCTCAGCTCTATTTAAGAAAGGGCCTGTTGAAAGTACAGGGATCAGTAAGCTTTGTACAGTCGGGGAGGAGAGATCCCATGTAGGCTGAGACACAGCCCAATTGACTATATGAAAACAATGAAAGAACTGCAGATGCTGGAAATCAGAAACAAAAACAGAAATTGTTGGGAAAACTCAGCAGGCCTTGCAGCATTTGTGGGAAAAAGCAGAGTTCATGTTTCAGGTGCATTGGCCCTTCTGCACAACTGAAGAAGGGATATTGAAGAAGGGTCACTGGACCCGAAACATTAACTCTGTTTCATTCCACAGCCGCTGCAAGACCTGGTAAGCTAACCCAGCAATTTCTGTTTTTGTTTCTGATTGAGTATATGGTTCAGCAATGTTGGAATAGCACACTTTCGAGGGAAATCAGGAAGACAAAAAGGGGGCACAAGGTAACTTTGGCAGATACGGTGAAGGAGAATCCAAAGAGATTCTGCAAGTATATTAAGGGCAAAATAGTAAGCAGGAGCCCTTAAAGATCAATGAGGTCATCTATTGTGGAGAGATGGGTGAGTTCCTAAACAAATATTTCACATCAGTATTTACCACGAAGGAAGACTGGAAAGCTAAGAAACTCTGAAAAATAAATAGTCATGACTTAGAACATAGAACATTACGGTGCAATACAGGCCCTTCGGCCCTCAATGTTGTGCCGACCTGTGGAACCAATCTGAAGCCCATCTAATCTACACTATTCCATTCTCGTCCATATGCCTATTCAATGACCTTTTAAATGCCCTGAAAAGTTTGTGAGTTTACTACTGTTGTAGGCAGTGCATTCCATGCCCCTTCTACTCTTTGAGTAAAGAAACTACCTCTGACATCTGTCCTATATCACCCCTCAATTTAAAGTTATGTCCCCTCATGATAGTCATCATGATCCAAGGAAAAAGTCTCTCACTGTTCAACTTATCTAACCCTCTGACTATCTTATATGTCTCAATTAAGTTACCTCTCAACCTTCTTCTCTCTATGAAAACAGCCTCAAGTCCCTCAGCTTTTCCTTGTAACACCTTCCCTCCATACCAGGCAACATCCTAGTAAATCTCCTCTGAACACTTTCCAAACTTCCACATCCTTCTTATAATGCGGTCACCAGAACTGTATGCAATATTCCAAGTGCGGCCGCACCAGAGTTTTGTACAGCTGTAGCATAACCTCATGGTTCAGAAGCTCAGTCCCTCTACCAATAAAAGCTAACACACCGTATGCCTCCTTATCAACCTGGGTGGCAACTTTCAAGGATCTATGTACCTGGACACCGAGATCTCTCTCGGTGGAATGAAAACAGAGTTAATGTTTCGGGTCCAGTGACCCTTCTTCAATGTCCCTTCTTCAGTTCTGCAGAAGGGCCAATGCACCTGAAACATGAACTCTGCTTTTTCCTACAAATGCTGCAAGGCCTGCTGAGTTTTTCCATCTACATGACCAAGAATCTTACCATTAGTCCAGTACTCTGCATTCCTATTACTCCTTCCAAAGTGAATCACCTCCCACATTTCTGCATTAAATTCCATTTGTCACCTCTTAGCCCAGCTTACCTATGTCTCTCTGTAACCTACAACATCCATCATCACATCCACAACTCTACCGACCTTACTGTTATTCACAAATTTACTAACCCATCATTCTATGACCTCATCCAGGTCAATTATATAAATGACAAACAACAGAGGACCCA
The DNA here is from genome assembly GCF_004010195.1 of Chiloscyllium plagiosum. Lineage (NCBI taxonomy): Eukaryota > Metazoa > Chordata > Chondrichthyes > Orectolobiformes > Hemiscylliidae > Chiloscyllium > Chiloscyllium plagiosum. The sequence goes on along the minus strand of NC_057746.1, from coordinate 30,059,196 downwards.
AAACAGATCCTTGCAGTACCCCACGAGTAATGAACTCCAGGATGAATATTTCCCATCAACCACCATCAACCACCAGTCCAAAGATGTGCAGGTTAGGTGAATTGACCATGCTAAATTGCCCATAGTCTTCTTTCAGCTAGCCAATTTCTGATCCGCTAAATCGCCTTCAATCCCATGCCTCTGTATTTTGTGCAATAGCCTATCATGGGGAACCTTATCAAACGCCTTACTGCAATCCATGTATACCACATTCATCTATTTGGTCACCTTCTCAAAGAACTCAATAAGGTTTTTGAGACATGACCTACCCTTCACAAAACCGTGTTGACTATCCCTCTCTGGATGATTATAAATCCTATCTCTTATAACCCTTTCCAAGACTTTACCCACAACTGAAGTAGCACTCACCAGGTCTATAATTTCCAGGAGTGTCTTCTACTCCCCATAAAACATAGAACATTATAGCGCAGTACAGGTCCTTTGGCCCTTGATGTTGCGCCGACCTGTGAAATTAATCTGACGCCCATCTAAACTATACCATTCCCTTATTATCTGAACTTTGCAAACACTTGCCCATTTAAATGCCCTTAGTATCAGCAAGTCTACTACTGTTGCAGGCAGGCTGTTTCATGCCCCTACTGCTCTCTGAGTAAAGAAACTGCCCCTGATATCTGTCCTAAATCATTCACCCCTCAATTTAAAGCTATGTCCCCTTGTGTTAGCCTTCACCATCTGAGGAAAGTCTCTCACTGTCCACCCTATCTAACCCTCTGATTATCTTGTACCTCTCGATCAGGTCACGGTCATGGAAATTAAATCAACTCAACTGCTAGCAAGAGCAAAGAGAAAGCTTTATTTTTAAGACCTCCACATGCATGGGACAGATACACTTGGCAAAAATGCCTTGTGTAGGGGCCGTGAACAAAATTCACATATTCTTTTTATACCATTCTTATCACACGCTCAAGAACAAGGGCTAGGAAACATTTGAGTTCTTATTTTCCCATTCCCTTGCTGTGGACATAACTGTCTTTATGTTTTCCTTAGCATTTTTGCTGAATTCAACTGCTCACAAGGCCAGGTTGAATGTTTACAAAGTTCAGAAAAGACAAGCTGTCTCCTCGGCTGCAGAACTCAGCAAAGTGTTTGCAAAGTTCAGAAAAGTGTTAAATTTAGCAAAGCATTCTCTTTCAGATTTCACTGTAAATGTTAATTTTGTTAATTTTCAATTACAGTCACCTCTCAACCTTCTTCTCTCCAACGAAAACAGCCTCAGTTCCCTCAGCCATCTCTTATAAGACCTTCCTTCCATAACAGGCAACATCCTAGAAAATGCTGTGGAGCGGCACGGTGGCTCAGTGGTTAGCACCGCTGCCTCATAGCACCAGGGTCCCAGGTTCGATTCCAGCCTCAGATGACTGTCTGTGTGGAGTTTGCACATTCTCCTTGTGTCTGCGTGGGTTTCCTCTGGGTGCTCCGGTTTCCTCCCACAGTCCAAAGATGTGCAGGTTAGGTGAATTGACCATGCTAAATTGCCCATAGTGTTAGGTGCATTAGTCAGAGGGAAATGGGTCTGGGTGTGTTACTGTTCGGAAGGTCATTGTGGACTTGTTGGGCCGAAGGGCCTGTTTCCATACTATAAGGAATCTAATCTAATCTAAATCTCCTCTGAACCCTTTCAAAAGCTTCCACATCCTTCCTATAATGACAGTGACCAGATCTGTATGCAGACTCCAGCTGTGGCCTTACCAGTGTCTTGTACAGCTGAAGCATGACCTCGTGGCTCCGAAACCCAATCCCCCGACCAATAAACACCAACACACCATATGCCTTCTTAACAAGCCTATCAAAGTGGGTGGCAACTTTCAGGGATTTATGCACCTGGACACCGAGATCTCTCTGTTCATCTGCACTGCCAAGAATTTTACCATTAGCCCAATGCTCTGCCTTCCTGTTATTTCTTCCAAAGTGAATCACATTTCCACATTAAATTCCATTTGCCGCTTCTCAGCCCAGCTCTATCTTATCTATGTCCCTCTGTAACCCACAATATCCTTCAGCACTATTCACAACTCTACCTCCCTTCTTGAACAAGGCAACAACATTTGCTATCCTCCAGTCGTCTGGCACTATTCTTGTAGACAATGATAACTTAAAGATCAAAGCCAAAGGCTCGGCAATCTCCTCCCTGGCTTCCCAGAGAATCCTAGGATAAGTCCTATCTATCCCAGGATACTTACCTATTTTTAAACTTTCCAGAATTGCTAACACCTCCTCCTCATGCACCTCAATCCCATCTAGTCTAGTAGCCTGTATCTCAGTATTCTTCTTGACTACATTGTCTTTTTCTAGTGTGAATACTGACTTGAAAAGAGTCCACATTAAAGAAGAGAAGGTATCGGAAGTCCTAAAATGCATAAAGGGCTTTGGAGGCATAAAGAGGCTGGATAGGCTGTACTGTTTTTTCTCGTGCTTAGGAGGCTGAGGGGTGAGCTTATGGAGGTTTCTAAAATCATCGGGGAACTGATAAGGTGAGCAGCCAAGGTCTTTTCCACAGTATAGGGGAGTCCAGAGCTAGAGGGCATTGGTTTAAAGTGAGAGGGGAAAGATTTAAAAGGGAC